>NC_052058.2:73003434-73307677 GCF_903992535.2 Arvicola amphibius
ATTGATATTGAGGTCTTTAATCCATTTGGACTTGAGTTTTGTGCATGGATATAGACACGGATCTACTTTCATTCTTCTACAGGTTGATAACCAGTTATGCCAGCACCATTTGTTGAAGATGCTTTCTTTCTTCCATTGTGTGCTTTTAGCTCCTTTATCAAAAATCAGGTGTTCATAGGTTTGTGGGTTAAGTTCTGGGTCTTCTATTCGATTCCATTGGTCGACCTCTCTATTTTTATGCCAATACCAAGCTGTTTTCAATACTGTAGCTCTGTAATAGAGTTTGAAGTCAGGGATGCTAATGCCTCCAGAAGTTCCTTTATTGTATAAGATTGTTTTGGCTATCCTGGGTTTCTTGTTCTTCCATATAAAGTTGATTATTGTCCTCTCAAGATCTGTGAAGAATTTTGATTGGGATCACCCTACCCCAGGACCCAGCAATCCCACTCTTGGGAATTTACCCAAGAGATGCCCAATCATATTACAAAAGCATTTGTTCAACTATGTTTATAGCAGCATTATTTGTAATAGCCAGAACCTGGAAACAACCTAGATGCCCTTTAGTGGAAGAATGGATGAAGAAAGTGTGGAATATATACATATTAGAGTACTACTTGGTGGTAAAAAACAATGACATCTTGAATTTTGCATGCAAATGGATGGAAATAGAAAACACCGTCCTGAGTGAGGTAACACAGGCCCAAAAAGATGAACATGGGATGTACTCACTCATAATTGGTTTCTAGCCATAAATAAAGGACATCAAGCCTATAATTCGTAAAAAATCCTAGAGAAGCTATATAAGAAGGTGAACCCAAAGAAAAACATATAGTTATCCTCCTGGATACTGGAAGTAGACAAGATTGCCAGACAAAAAATGGGAATATGGGGGTGGGGTGGGATGGGGGGATGGAGGGATGGGGAGAGAAAAGTGTGATGTGGAGGGTGGGAAGAGCTTGGGGGAATAGGATGGTTGGGATATAGGAAGGGTGGATATGGGAACAAGGAATTATATATCTTAGTTAAGGGAGCCATTCTAGGGTTGGCAGAGACTTGACTCTAGAGGGGTTCTCAGGTGTCCAGGAAGACGCCCCCAACTAGGTCCTTGGGCAGCTGAGGAGAGGGTGCCAGAAATGTACAGATCCTATTGCCATACTCATGAATATCTTGCATATCACCATAGAACCTTCACCTGGCATTGGATGGAGAAAATGACAGAGCCACTCATAGAAGCACCGGACTGAGCTCCCAAGGTCCTGATGAGGAGCAAAAGGAGGGAGATCATGAGCAAGGCAGTCAGGACCGTGAGGAGTACGTTTACCCATTGACACGGTGGAACAGATCTAACGGGAGACCACAAAGTCCAGTTGGAATGGGACTGATGGAACAGGGGACCAAACCGGACTCTCTGAATGTGGCTGACGGTGGAGGAGGACTGAGAAACCAAGGACAACGGCAATGAGCATGAACTCTACAACATGGACAGGCTCACTGTGAGCCTTGTCAGTTTGGTTGCTCACCTTCCTGGACTTAGTGGGAGCTGGGAGGACCTTGGGAGATAGTGAAGGGAACCCTGATGGCTCTTTGTCTTGGAGAGGGGTGGAGTGGGGGTATGGGTGGAAGGGAGGGGAGGGAAGGGGGAGGAGGAGGGGATGAGATGAAAATTTAAAAAAAAATGAGAAAAAAAAAGAAAGAAACTGTCTTGGCCCTTTAATAGGACATAAAATTTGGTAGGTGCAGTAGACAGAACAGAATTGTAGGAGAAAGAAAGCAGAGTCAGGCAGACACCATAGTTCTCCTCTCCGTGATGGACACAGGCTAAGTTTCTTCCCGGCAAGACACCACCTTGTGGTGCTACACAGATTACTAAATATGGGTTAAAGCAAGATATGAGAATTAGCCAATAAGAGGCTGAAAATAACGGGCCAGGCAGTGTTTAAATGAATACAGTTTCCATGTAATTATTTTGGGTAAAGCTAGCCGGGTGGCCGGAAGCCCCTTCCCCATTCCTTCTATAAGTCCATTTTCTTATGCTCTTTTCTTTCATATGCCACATGATGATAATCTACTTTTTTCAAGCAATTAAAGTTTTATTCTTTAAGTTATTTTTAATCAGATACCTATATTCTTTTATAGTTTAGTTTTGAAATAGAAAATAGGCCCTGTAAACAAAGGACAAAACAAAATAACAACAAAAATAAACCACCAACAATATTCCCACAAACTGTTCTGCAGGATCAAGAAGAGAAAGTGGTTAAGGTAGAATCGGAGATTTTACATTAGTAATAAGCCAAAAACACTTGATGACATTTTCCAGAAAATGATGTATAGAGTATAGAGGGAAAAAGGATAGGAAGGAGAGAATTGGGTGAAATGGAAGTCATGTCACACATTTCTGATATGTGAAAAATGATGAACTATGAAACATCCTACCACATGTAGATGCCATTTTCATCTTTTTATAACCTCATTATTTACCTCTTTGGATTCATCTTGTTTTTTTAAAATCTTTTTTCAAGCTATCCAAAGGCTTTTTTTGTCCTGATAATGTCTGATTTATGTGTTTGTAAATATATAAGACATACTCCCTTGCAGCATTCTTCACTTTTTTTTTAAATGTTGAACTAATTTCCACAGTCAGGTTTGCATAAAGAGATCTTATCATAGAGAGACTGATATTTATGCAATATTGCTTTTTATGACAAATAATTCAATTACATGGATTTATTTTTTGCCAGTTGTTTCCCAATTGCAGACAGACGCTGCTGTGTAGAACAGAGACTTCTTTTTATGTGCAGTATTGTTTTATTAGGGAAATTCAATGGACTGAGATTTATTTGTGGTCATTTAAAATGACAAATAATTCTGTTTTGAAGCATTTAATGCTCTTAAATTTTAACATGACATACAATAATCCAATCAGAGAGCTGCTCATGGAAAGAAGTAAATTCTCCTGAGCAACTGTATTACCCCAAACCTATAATATTGCTATTAAAAGCTGCAGTTTCCCATTGTCAGTGTAGGTTAAAAGTATGGCATATTTCTTTATCATAAGCAATAAAAACAATTTGCTAGAACCAATTACAATATGTCTCAGTTATTAGCCATACCTTGAAGAATAGTTGGTTTAGTAGTTAGAACTTTTGATATACTTGTATATAGATTTTTATTAAGGAAAAATACAACTGACAACAAATAGAAATGTCATTATTTCAATTAGAAAATATACTGCTGATTTAAAGTCCATTAAACAACCCTCTATTTAACTAGCAATGTGTCACACTACAGATACTTGTTAAGGTTGTATATATCACTACAATGAGATGTCTGCTGGTCCTGATGTTGCTGTGGAGACTAGGTCACGAAGACTTAAATAAAACCAATCATAAGCACACACATGAAACTAGAAAACAGCTCCAGCTACTCCTTGCTGTGACCTCAATAAAAAATAAAACATGTTGTGAGTTTTCTAAACCCAGCAACGTAGCTTTTGTCATCTTTATACTTGGTTTTTATACGTGACTGAAAAGAATTTTAATGGTGAAATCTCAGAAGAGTTCCCATGACTCACTTTAACACAGACTTTTCTTAAAGGAAAAATGAACAGTGATTTAGTTTTGTGGTATTTGGTTGAATATCTATGTATGTGATTACTATTGATAATCAAAGCTTAAAAGCACTCTGCCCTTTTAACAATAATCAACATTATTGTTAGATAATTTTGTTACATAGAACAGATTAGTTGCAGAAGGCAATAACTCAAAGGAAAAGGAAAGATCATTCTAAGGTTATATGATACAGGAGACCGAGAATTACAGATGTAATATTTCAGACGTAGTTTATAATACTCAGTCAATACTACTATTATATAAATGTGCATCCGTAATCTATGTACTTAATATTTTCAAATATACCAATTTAAATAATCAGTGATTAACTAAAAAAACATTCTCACTTTAGGGATGTCTGTTGAGGTAGTGTCTTCAGGTATAATAATTCCTTAAATAATAATATACTGACTACTGAATTGTTGTTATTGCTATTGTGTTTGTTGAATTTAGTTTAATGACTTATGCTGTATTTTGATTTTATATATTATTTCATTTTTATCGCTCTATAATTTTTTGTGAAGAAGCGATCTTACAGTTGTACCCTAGACTCCCTTTCATTCAGACACCTAATTTTCTACATTGCTGGTGTTACTGACTTCATGCCCACCCATATAGAGACAGTTTCTTGCTTTGTAATAATAAACAAGAACAGCGAATGGTGAGGTCCCTATCCCCAGCTAAAACCTCTACTACACAATCCCTACACTTAAAGCTCAGAGAACAGCATTCACAAAGGGTCAGCATAAGTAGGGTAGAAACATTGTAAAAGTCAGAGAACTGGGTAATTTGCTGTGAGAATGTGTTGTTTAAATGAGACACAGAATCTCTGTTCATGGATACTCACCAGCATGGCTTCCGAAAGGAGATCTGAACAACAGGAGGTGACACATCAACATACATGAAAGGAATTTTATGAGCCCTAGCCATAGGTTAAGAATAACAGGAAATTGGTGACTACTAAGACAGGGAGAATCAGCATTTCACAGTAAAGACTCAGTGGTAGAGCTGAAAGAATGCCATTGTTTAAATAGCACTAAAGAAGAAACAGAAAATGATGCAGGGAACAAAGAGAAAACCCTCCATACTCACCCTGGAGAGAATGATCACAGAATGTGGTAGTAAATAAGGCAAAGGATAGAGGACACAACCTTGCCACTGGTTTTATTAGTGAGTCCTGGAAAATACCAGCATCTTTATGCTTATCAGTATGTTGTTTTCCTGTCAGCTTACCAGCTGTACTTGAATAGACCGATATTTTAGCTACAGTCTATACCGTGAGGCCCAAGAGTCAACACGCCCGCTCTCAGACTGAGGCCTGGAGGGATTTCTGTCCTGCTGGCACAGACTTGGTACTGGTCACCAAATTTGAAATACATCTCTATCATTCTATTCACCAATAAATACTCAGAAGTCAGTTGCTGGGGTGAAAACCTGCTAGATCAGAGAAACTGAGAAACAACCAGCTGACCTTGCCCTTTGACTGGAGACCAAGGGAGAGAAGCATCTCCTCATTCCTCCCAAAACAAGAAGACCTCAAATCTCAGTGTCCCTTCCTACTCCTTTCTGTATGTCTCTCTATCTGCATTCCTGGATTATCTGTACTCTCCATGGGTAATTTGAGGTTATGAGCATTTCTTGGTCTTCCAAATGTTCTGAGTTCAATTCCCAGTAACTACGTGGTGGCTTACAACCATCTGTAATAACATCTTGTGCCCTTTTGAGAAAAAAACCTGGTCAGTCAGAACCGCCATATACAGGCTGCCCTTGCATGCTTCAGCATTGCCAGGGCATAAATTTTATTTCATTCAAAATTACAGTGACCGATTTTACCCTCGAAACATGATTAATTCTCATTAACACAGTCTCGGAGTTTCACAGTATGATCAATTATCCCACAACAGGTAAAAGCTTATGAGATCGAAATGGAGAACACTTATGTGGACAGAAGATTAAATTCAACTGTTCTAACAAATATGCCCATAATGTATTTTGTAAAGGGTAACATTCTCTATCACAGGCTGTACTTGTCACACTAAAGTTTGAGCAGACATTTTCTGTATATATAAATGAAATAGATAGATATAAAGAGTCACTAAAATTACACAAAGAAAATCCACAAGAAAGGAACAGGAAATAGAGTACAGAACATTACTTTACCATATTGGAAACGATTTGAAATTACTGCAACTAAGAAGGAACAAAGACTATTCAGTTATACAATTATTTGAAGATGTGTTACATTTGTTTATGCTATGGAATATTTTTTGTATGTGTGTGTGAGGTTTGGGCTTCCAACAACAGTTAGAAGAAATCTAGGCTTCCCCAAATTTCCTAAAATTACAAGAATTTTGATCCCTTCAATGAGGGTGTTGAGAACTGAGCTTTTGACTAACAGATCCTTTTCTGCTCTAAACTGGTGTGCCATCCACCCAGCCCTATTGTTCCTTTTGAAATCAATAACTATTTTAAATCACAATCCATATTTGATATCACTATTGATACATTGCTATGTCATTTTATTTTAATACAATGCAGTCTGCGTGTGCGTGCGTGCCCACATTTCAGTGTGTGAAAGGAGTAAGTCCATTTAAACAGATGTTTCTAGAACTTGGACTAAAAGTAAATCTGAAAGTGCATTCTGAGACTAAATTTTAAGGAAGAAAATGAACTCTAAAGGATTGAAAAGAATGTCATAAAGCATAAGGCTCTGAGGCAGAATTTATTACAATGTATGTGACATCCATTCATTTTTCATATTTTCCCAACATGTTCTATATCTCTCAAAGGATATTGACCCCTTCTTATCTCCTAAAAGCACATCCCTACTTTATGCCAAGTTCTGTTTATTTGTCTAACACATGCTTAGGATGGAATTGTCAGTACTTTGTGCCTTACTGCTCCTGGTATTTGCATAAGCATTCAGTGTTCAGTTTGCTACCTTAAGCTTGATGGGCTTAACTTTTCCTTGGTTATCATAAGGCTATGGATTTCTCATTTTGTTTGACATCATGTTCTAGCATTGATTATTTCTATCTTAGGACGCATAGCCTATCAAAACAAATTTAGCATAAGAGACATGCTGCCTCTGCCATGACATAGTAAGTTGAAGAGCCTGCTTGCTAGTCTTTTGTAAATAAACACCTTCTGGTTTTTGTTGTTTTCAGAAAATTGTCCTTGAACATCTATCACAATGAAGGAGACATTAGACTAACTAATTACTATTCAATATAGTTTTCCTGCTGCTTCTCTTTCTAGAAAGCTCTTACCATCGCTTCCAGAAACATCTGGCTATGTTTACCCTTTAGTTTTTATATTTCTTTTTTTTTTCTCATTTTTTTTATTAAAGATTTCCATCTCCTTCCCTCCTCCTCCCCCTACCCTCCCCTCCCTTCCACCCATACCCCCTCTCCACCCCTCTCCAAGACAAAGAGCCATCAGGGTTCCCTTCACTATGTTAAGTCCAAGGTCCTCCCAGCTCCCCCTAAGTCTAGGAAGGTGAGCAACCAAACTAACAAGGCTCACAGTGAGCCCGTCCATGCTGTAGAATTCATGTTCATTGCCGTTGTCCTTGGTTTCTCAGTCCTCCTCCACAGTCAGCCACATTCAACCATGCCTCCATGTATGTGGTTCAAGGTTGCCACAGATACATTTCTCTTTCAGCTTTGAAAATTTTGTGCCTAACCTACACAGCAACTGCTTTGGGTCTCTATGAGAATTCTACTTTAAATTGCTTTTAACTTAAGTTTCTAGTATTTAAAAAAAGAGAAAGGAACTTACTTTGTTCACTGTAAATAAATGCAAATACAGCGTCAATGAAATGGCACAGTAGGTAGAGAATTTACTGCCTAGCAAAGGAGAGAACAAACTCTGAAAAAAAAAAGGAGAGCGAGGGATAAAAATTATAAATCTTAATAAAATTCTACTACCATTCTAAAAATGTTTATATAAATATGACAATGGACAGTTATATCATTGATTAATTGTTACTTTATTTGAGCAGATTTTTCCTTTCTTACCATTCATTTTTAAAGAATAATTAAAATTGTGTATATTTCCACAGTATTTGTTTTTGTTAATATCTAAATATTTTGCATGTGTTTTTTTCTTGATTATCATAATTCTACTAAATACTACGCATGATTACATGGATAAGATTTTAGTGTTCTAAGTCAAAGCAATGCATTCAGATTTGAATATCCCATAATCTTGCTAATTTTATTATATTATTAGAAGAAAATATGTATCAGTTTTTCTGAAGAACCAGGCCATTTGAGAAACATTTTCATGGATATTATTCTGTCTTTGTATCATTTGTTTCCCATACAGCCACAATGCAACAAATGTAAGTATACCATTGAATTTTAAAGTACTCATAAACATTGTACACAGTATTACTAATTAAGACAGCACAATTTTGTGAAATTGTGTAGGTGGCTTATTTCCAAGTCCAACATTGTTCAAGAAAATTATGACTAAAGATGACTGGCTATTTTTCCAGATTTCAAACATAATAAAGCTTTCCTATGCAAGGTATCTTATTAAATATTGAAGGGTCCCAGTCTCTATCACTTGTATGTGTATGTATATATTTACATGCATGTTCATATGTATGCGGTTACAGGGATATAAATGTATATGTGATGCCCAGAGAACAGCGATGGCTATAATTCTTCAGACAAAGCACTCTATTTATTTCATTTCCTCTTCCATGCCAATCTCTACTCCATCTCTAACTTTGGCTTTTTTTTCCTTTGGTTATGTTTACATATATATGTATTAGTGTTTATGACTATTTGTGTTTGTGTGTGTATGTGTATGTGTGTATGAATGAATGTGTTGGTGGAACATCCAGAGTCCATTTATCATGCTCTCTTGGTATTGTATAATCAATAATGGGGTTAAAATTTGTTTTAAATTTCTCCCATCCACCTTAGTTTGTCTACTGATGCTGTCATTGTTCATGTCTTGTTTAGACAGATATATTGTTGAGATTTCAAGGGTATAGTTTCGCTCTCGTATTCAAAAGACACTATCTCATCAATGACTACTGGTCTTCTGGGCTCTTATCGTCACCTATCCATTTTGCTCAGCCATTCCTGTCTTTAATGTAGAGTAATATTGTAAATCTTTAAATTGGGGTTAAGAACTCCAGAGTTAGCCGTTCTCTGTATTTTGATCAGTTGTTACCTTATGGTACTGGCTCCCTTTGCTTTGATGGGGGATAAGAGCTAAACTGTGTATATAAGGACAAGTGCCCTGGATGTAGTTAGGAAATTCACAATTTAACAAAGTGGAATTAGTAGTTTCTCTAAGGTTCAGGACCTCATTAATCAAAGTAATTGGCTAGGTTTGCAATACCAAACATGATTTTCTTCCTTTAAGTGAGTCAGGAAACTGTTGGTTACTAATAAGATATAAAATATAAGTGCCACTGTTACACCTTCAGTATCAAGCTAGTCATTGTGGCATTTAGAGGTATCAGATAGATTGGCTTTTCTCCTTTGACAGCTCACATAGATTCATCCAGTATTCTAACTGTTGTCATCACGGTGGAGGTTTTTAGTCATATCAAACTTATTTCCTCAAAGTAGTATATTTAAATTGTACGGTGTCATAAATAATATAATAGGACCTCAATTTCAAGATTTGTGAGCTAAATATAGGCAACTGTATCTGTCTATATTGTTTGGGGAGTTCTTATACATATAAAAGTTGCAATATTACCAAAAGGTAACTATAGATTCAATGCAATCCCCATCAAAATCTTAAAACAATTTTTCACAGACCTTGAAAGAACAATACTCAAATTCATATGGAAAAACAGAAAACCCCAGGACAGCCAAATCAATCCTGTACAGTATAGAAACTTTGAAGGTATCACCGTCCCTGACATAAAGCTCTATTATAGAGCTACAGTAATGAAAACAACCTGGTACTGGTATAAAATAAAAAAGATTGACCATTGGAATCAAATCAAAGACCCAGATATTAATCTACATACCTATGAGCACCTGATTTTTGACAAAGGAGCTTAAATTATAAAATGGAAGAAAGAAAGCATCTCAACAATTGGTGCTGGAGGTCAACATGTAGAAGAATTAAAATAGATGCATATCTGTCCCCATGCACTAAATTCAAGTCCAAAAGGATTAAAAACCTCCACATAAATATGAACACATTGAACTTGATAAAAAAGAAAGTGGGAAGTAACCTTCAATACATGGGCACAGGAGACCACACCTTAAATATAACTCCATTAGCACAGACCCTGAAAGTAACAGTAAAGAAATGGCACCTCCTGAAATCGGAAAGCTTCTATAAAGTAAAGTACACAGTCAATAAGACAAAATGGCAACCTACTAAACTGGAAAAGATCTTCACTAACCACACATTAGACAGAAGACTGATTTCCAAAATATATAAAGAACTCAGGAAATTAGATATCAAAATACCAAATAATTCAATTTAAAAAAATGGGGTACAGATCTAAACAAAGAATTCTCAACAGAAGAATGTCAAATAGCTGAAAGACACTCAAGGAAATGTTCAGCATTCTTAGCTATCAGGGAAATGCAAATAAAATGATGCTGAGACACCATCTTATACCAGTCAGAATGGGTAAGATCAAAAACACCAATGATAATGTTTAACTAACTGGCCTTGGTTATTTCATTATGTAAAATTATGGTCATGCAAAGAATTTGTGAACTGAGGAAAGCACATTCAAATATTATAAACAGATTGTCCTTTCAGTTGTGGAATAAAATATAGCAAAATTCTGAATTCATATGAACAGTTAAGGCTTGAAAACTGACAGATTATATCAATTTGAGGTAACTAATTTTGTGATGTGATTTGTCTAGCATTTTTATTTCTATGTGGCTGCAATCTCCACAGATAACCTCAATGTCTTCTGTTACAAAGATTAAATTAGGATTCACATATAATGACATATATTAATTTTTTCTGCCCTGCCATAGGCAAAAGCGGATTCTTAATTAATCAATGGTAATAAAAAATATTCACAACATACAGAGGGGAATCCCACTCATCTCCCTTTCTCTGTCTATATAAAGAGGAAGGTTTTAACTTTAACATAGTATAATAACATATAACAAAATAGGTTTCAAGAAAAAAAATTACATTATTTTTTGTGAGTCTATAGTTTCATATCTAATTTATCTTTATTGTAACTAAGGAAAACTGCAAATTTCCATCTTCAACTTCATCAAAGACTATCAGAAGATTATAATATTAACTAAGTAAACAGGAAGTACATTGTAAGCAACTTCTAAAATTCTGGAAATGACAGAAACATCTTGCTGCCTGGAAAATAGAGTTATTCTGAAACATAGGGGTTTCCATCTTCAGCCTACAGGCTCATAATATCTGGCAGACTTTTCCATACAGCAGGAAATTTCAAAGTGAGTTCAGTCACTTTCTTCATGTCCTGTAGAACAACTGGATGTTTCTTCTGTGAAGCAGGAATCATGAAGGACCATCCCACCTTCTTTAGGCATGTTCAGCTGTCATTTTTCTGTGGGTTCTGCATATCCAGTTTATACAGTATACCACCAGGAAGTCCAGGCAAGAACAGTTTTTTGCCCAAATGGATAGCTTTCTCACATTAAAGGCAAATTCCACAACAAGTTTTTTTAATGCCCATCAGCCTCTTTATAGTATTCCTGTTGCCAGAAGCAGACATGTCTCACTGTCAAGAAAAGTTTAAGTTCTTAAAATATTTTAAATGCCATGTTCTTTAGGTCTTTAAAGCATCGAAGAGGCTCCTTATGGAGTTGGTTAGCCATTTGGGCAAGAAACTGCTCTTGCCAGGACTGTTGCAAAAACTGGACATGAAGAACCCACAGAGAGATGACTGCTGAACTTGCCTAAAGTTGAGATGATCCTCTGGGCTTCCTGCTTCATGAAAGAGTCTGCGAGATATTCTGCAGGACACAGGAGAAAGTGACTGAACTTTCTTAAAATTTCCTGCTTCATGGAAATGTCTGCTAGGCACTATGGGCCTGAAGGCTGAAGATGGATGCCCCAATGGTACAGAAGAACTTTGGGTGACTGTCCAGGCAGTGAGATGTCTGTTATTTCTAGAATTTAGTAAGTTGTTTACTTCCAGTTGACATAGGCAATATTATTTCCTTCTGAATTCTTTGATAGAGTTGAAGAATAGTTATAATTATCATTTCCTTTGTTATGCTAAAAGATAAAATAGATATAAATAATGTAACTAATTCTTGTTTGATAACTGTTTTGTTATATGTAATTTTACTATGTTAAAGTTAAAGCCTCCCGTTTTGTTTAAACTGAAAAGGGGCAATGGTGTAGGACGTCCTTCTGTATTTGTGTTGCTTTAATTGGTTAATAAAGAAACTGCTTTGGGCCTGGTGATAGGACAGAACTTAGGTAGGTAGGGAAGACAGAACTGAAATCTGGGAGGAAGAAAACAGAGTCAGAGAGAACCGCCATGGAGCTGCCAGAATCAGACATGCTGAATCTTTCCTGGTAAGCCACGACCTCGTGGTGATAGTGCAGAAATCTATCAGAATTTTCAAGAAGAGCTAATACCCATACTCCTCAACATGATCCATATAATAGAAACAGAAAGAACATTATTAGAAATGGGTTAAATCCAGATGTGAGAGTTAGCCAATAAGAAACTATAGATAATGGGACAAGCAGTAATTTAATTAATACAAAAAAAAACCCAAAACAGAAAAACCACCAATGATAGTTTATGTTGGACAGGATGCAGAGCAAGATAAAGGCTACTCCATTGCTGGTGGGAATGCAAACTTGTACAACCACATTTGAATCAGTATGACAGTTTCTCAGAAAACTGGGAATCAACTTAACTCAAGACCCAGCAATACTCTCTTGGGAATATACCCAAAGGATACTCAATAATGCTATGAGGACATTTGGACATTAGTTCAACTATGTTTATAGCAGCATTATTTGTAATAACCAGACCCTGGAAACAACCGAGATGCCCCTCAATTGAATAATGGATAAGGAAAATGTTGTTCATTTACATAATGGATGACTACTTAGCAGTGTAAAAAATGACATCTTGAAATATATTTACTAACAGAGAATATTGCAAGCTATATGTGATAAAACTTACCAATTCAAATATATATGAAAATTTCATACACTCATATAATTTAAATTGGAAAAATTCTTAAAGTAATTTTGGTAATGATATAATACATATCTATGAAGCAACTGAATGTTATTTAATCTTCAAGCAAATGTGAATTTAAACTTTAATAGTATAATACCTTACATACTTTACAATCACCAGCATAAAAACAATAAGAGGTTTTATGTTTTCGTGAGAATGAAATAAAAATAGAACTCTCTATACACATGGTGAGAAAACCAATTGGCATAGACAACATAACAGACAATATGGATCTGGATCCCCAAACTGTGGTGAAAGTATCATGTTACCTCTGGGTATAATATGAAAGAAATGGAGATAGCATCTCAGTAAAATACCTAACTGTCAGCTCAATACAGCATTATTTTCAGTAGTCACAATATAAAAAGTTTCTAAATAGCAAAGAAGTGTACATGGAAAATGTGATAGAACTAGTAACAGAATCTTGTTCCGGCTCATACAAGGTTAAAATTCTCTGGTATGAAATTGCAAGTATGAACACTGATAACATGATGCTGTATGAACTAAGTAAATCACAGAAGCACAAATCCTGATAGATATATCTTGTATGTGTACTCTGAAGCACCCAGTCTCAGAAGTAGAAGCAAGGGAACTTAGAATTTTTGGTTAGGGGGTGCCTGGTTTCTCTGTAAAAAACAATTAAATCTAGAACTCCAAAGTCTAACAATGTGATTGTAGTTGAAAATATTGTTCTAGAAGTTTGATACTAGAGAGTATCATTAAAAAAAAAGTAATGGGGAATTATAATGATATGTAGTGACAATGTTTATTTTCTTGATTGTAGTGATAATTTCACAGTATACAGTCATATAAGAGATACAAATTGTACACCCTCAATATTCACTTGGTATTTGCTAATTCTAACTTCATAAAGTTATAAAAGTACAAAAATAACCACTACTACAATGCAGTAGGAGAAAAAGTTCTACAGATTACAATATGTAGCTCTTTATCTCAATTGGTTCTTAAACCAGATGGTATACTTCGTAACTAGTCAGTTTGATTAATGTATGCCTTTGAACTACTAGTTCCGAGGGGGTATAAAACCTGCTCTTTTTCTCAAGTGATCTTAGTAAAAGGATAGCTGAGTCTTGTTATTTTAACATATTTCTTATTTTCCTAAGTATATACACACATGTTAGGCAGACCAGTTCTTTTTGTAATCTTTCAAGAGTATTGGACATGGGTTGTAATATGTGACTGCACAATGGAACAATTAACTTAAAATGTAATGGCTTTTTGGTAACCTGTTCTCTTTGGATGGATACCTTGCTCAGCATAGATATAGTAGGGAGGGCCTTGGACCTTCCCCAAAGCAATGTGCCTTACTCTCTCTGAGGATTGGATGGAGGTGGGTAAGGAGGGTATGTAGAGAGAATGGGAGGAGGGGAGGGAGTGGGAACTTGGATTGGTATGTATAATGAAAAAAATGTTTTCTTTTAAAAAAATAAATAAATAAAAAGAAAAAGAAACTTAAAGCAAAAAAAATTATCTTCTCAACAATTTCCTACAAATCCTTTCTTACCTTTGAGTGTTATGTATGCAAATTTGATTTTGTAAACTACTGACACTTTTTGTTTGCCATGACTATTAAAACAAAACACACTACACTGAGATTCGTGATAACCTAGTACTAATAAGGAGTTCTGTTGTACAGAAATCCCTTGGATATACACGTTCGCATGCTTATCCTCAACATCATAACACTAGCAAACAAAAACAAATGAGTGAGAAATTCACTTGGTAATAAATGACTCTGCTTTCCCTGAATTGTGTGGTGCTGTCTTAATAAAAATTATAATGTATCCCACAAAAAGAATTACACAATTTTTCCAGACATATTAACCTGTCTTTTATCTTTGATAACTGAAAAGCAAGGTAAGACAAATATACATGTTTATTTTCATCAGCATGCAGGTTATATAACTTTTCTTTTTATCTTGAAGAAAATGCAGTAATTATTTCTGAAAAATGTTATGAAGTTATAGAATTAATACAGAAAATTCCATGTCAACTACTATGGTATCAGCTTTTAGCATCTTAGTATAATTGGTTCAGTTATTAAATGATTCTAAGTTGAAAATGAATCATTATATACATGAATTTAATGGAATATCTCAAAAGTTAATACTGTACTATATAAATTAGTAGTCACTGGATTAATGTTACAATTTATTTTTTCCAACATAATATTTTTATTGGTAAGTTGGGAGTTTCACATAATGCATCTCCATCATACCCACTTCCAAGTCCTCTCAGGCTCACACCTCACCCTTGTGAACCCCCCTCCAAAAAGAAAAGAAAAGGAAAAGGAAATAAAACCAAACATAAGTCCAATTTATGTTGCCCATATACTCAATGGAGCAAGAAAAACTCCCTGGGGCCAGCCAGTTAAAGAAACCTGACTCCTTCCCTACCCACACCCCTGTCAGAAGCCGTCAACCCACCAATCTCATTCCAATTTTAAAGAGCTCTTATATGGCTTCCTCTCTAGGCTGTTAATTTATTTTAGGTGTGTTGGGGAGTGGAGTTAGGGATTGTCACAGAAGCCTTCTTAACTCTCTCAAACCTGAGTCTGCAGTTACCAATGCCATTGCAAAAGCACCTTCTTTGACTTTTACAGTCAGTGAGAAGACATAGAGTTCCACATGGATTCTGGTGAAAGCACAGACCAGATAAGTCAATCTGGTAACCAGATTTCGGGAACTAGGGAATGCTGAGAGGTAGCCCTCTGAAGTTGAGGGTAGATTGGGGTATGTGTTAATCCTGACATCCTTTGCTCCATTTAGGTTCCAGGCCATGCAGGCAGCAAATGGAAATCAAACCGAGAAGAGGGGCAAGCGGACAGGAATGACTGTCAGAAAACATGAAGGGATGCCATAGGGAGTTGTTTCCAACAGATGCAAATGATAAAAGTCCAGCACATCCTGCTAAAGTTCACAACTATGAAATCTAAACCAAGATTGTAATCTTGATATCATGTAGGAAATGCAGCTGTTGATCACAAAGAAAGAACATGCCCAGATATTGAGTAGGAATGCATTTCTCTCTTTTTTTCTTTCACTACATAGGAAGAATTATAAAATAAATCTTCACATTTTAATTGCTTTTAAGGCATATTATAAAATCTAAGTACTATTTCATAGATAGGTGTTTTTTACATCTTGTTAAATATATAAAGATTTTAGAGTAAGATTAGCTCAATAAAAAAAGAGTTACTCTTTCTGGACAAATGGCTTAATTAAACATTATTCTTTTGTAATGTACAAGAGATGTATTTCTCCTTAATTTAGTACACTTAAATTCACAGGTTTATGTACCAGAAGATGCTCTTTAAAAGTAATTAAAGCCAATTATTTCCTGGTGTTGAGATTAAAAATTAAATTCATTTACATGCCTTACTTGCCTTATTTTAAGATTTGATATAATACTCTGAATTAGTCAAGATTTTTAATTATAAAATGATTCAACAGATTACTGTGAAATCTTCATTGTGACATAAGTTTTCCTTCAATAGAAATCCAGAATCTGTTTAAAGAAAAAATCGAAGCAAAATCTTCCATCCAAAAATGTTATATAACAAATTTTGTTTGATTCATGAAAAATATTGCTTTTCGCCGGGCGGTGGTGGCGCACGCCTTTAATCCCAGCACTCTGGAGGCAGAGGCAGGCGGATCTCTGTGAGTTCGAGGCCAGCCTGGTCTACAAGAGCTAGTTCCAGGACAGGCTCTAAAAAAAGCTGCAGAGAAACCCTGTCTCGAAAAAAAAAAAACCAAAAAAAAAAAAAAGAAAGAAAAATATTGCTTTTCATCATATAGGAAGCATATAATCATAAAACCATTAAAATAACCTGTTTAAACATAAGAGAAACTATCATAGAAATATCATAGAAATGATAGTTTCTCTTATGTATAAGTTTTAAAACTCTTTTGCATAAAACTTCCTGAAGTCACAGGAGAAATGTACACATTATTAATGCTACTATCATTATCTATTTTACTATTGTATATGCAAATTGTTTCTACTTGAAAAGAACTTGGGATTTTCCAATTCTGTACAGAGAGAGTTTGTTTTGAATAATCAAACTAAGTAACATACATTGTTATCTCACTGCACATTGAGCAAAATTTTGTTCATTACTAATTCAATTTAATTACAATACTCAGAAGTTGAACAACATTTATACATTTAACAACAAAGGAGTAAATAACTTGGAACTCAAAATAAATATATCAAAATTTCCTTAATAAAATTTGCATAATTTTCTATTATATAGAGTTATCTGTCTCAGAAAATTCCAAGCAACAATTAAAAGTCAATGTGGAATTCCACTCATGTTAGGGTAAGACACACATTAACAATATTGTTCTCTTTTAATAAAAGTAAATACTTTTCTCATACAAAACATCCTGACTTTAGTTCATCCTCCCTCTATTTATACCAATTCTTATCAAATTCCATTCCCTATTGAATACACTCTTTCTTTCAATCCAAAAAAAAAAAAAGGCTTCAAGAGCTAACAACCAAACATGACAAGATACAATATAATAAAGTAAAATGAAAACTTTTATAATGAAGTTGAACATGACATCACAACAGAAGGAAAAGTGTCTCGAGAGGCAAAAGAATCAGAGAAACATTCATGTCCTGTCAGCAGTCCCATAAAATATTAAACCCACAACTATAATATACAGTAGAGGATTTGGCACAGATCCATGTAGGCCCTGTGTTTGCTCCTTCAGACTTTGTGAGTTCATATTTACCTTGCTTAGTTGATTTAGAGGAACTTGTTCTCCTGGTGTCCTCTATCCATTCTGGCATTTACAGTCTTTCTGCCTCCTCTTTCATTATTTCATTTTCATTATTGTTTTTATTATTATTATTAAATATTTCATTTTATTGTACATTGAAACATTCCCTCCCTTTCCCTTGGTCTCCTTCCACATATCACATTTCCCCAGTAATCATTCCGTGCTACATCTGCTCAGAAATAAGTAGGTCTTCCAGGGAGAGCCACAATGTGCTGCATAAAGAGCTACAATAAGTGCAGGCAAAAAGTGCTATATTAAGGGTGGAAGAGACAACCAAGCAGGATGCTCTCTGATTACTGGGATATCCCATGAGTCCTAGTCAGTTGATTCTGTGGGCCAGGTTCTCTTGCTATCCTAGATGTCTATCCTGTCCCTTTAAGAGACAAGCCCTACCCACTCCCTCCCTTGTCCACTGAGGCAAGTGGATTTCTCTTCTGCTTCCAGCCTGAGTTCACTTCTTTCCATCTCTCTCAAAAAGAGACAGCTTCTGCCTCTCTCCCTTCTCCCCTCCTCTCTTTCTCTGTTTTACTTCCTCTCTCTGTCTGCTTTCCCCACTCCTCACTTCCCCTCTTCCCCCTTTTCCCTTTCTCCTCCATAACTCACTAAATAAATATCCAACCACACTCTGCATAACATGCCTATCCATCAGTCTCTCACCCCTGTGGTTCTTTGCCTGGGACCCACTGGCCCTTGTGGCCCATGGGCCATTCAGGGAAGAGTTGCATTTTATCTAAACCATAACATTTATTGCTCATGCCTTGGCCAAGTTCTCTCCACATTTTCTTTCACTCACAGGTGGGCCAAATGAGGATTTGTGAAACTCTGGCTTGGGAAGCAGGTTTCTTCACAAAAGCTCTATATTCTGTCTGCCTAAATGCTAACCTCTAAGCATACCAGCATCTTTGGTGATGAGTTTTTCCCTTTCGGTCAGCCAGCCGTAACCTTCATAGCTACAGTTGAGCACTTTGCTAACATTAATTTCTTCTCTGGGTGCTTCCCATAGCTAAAGACATGACTGTACTAACCAAGTTGGCACTCCCTCGCTAGCACTGTGTGGAACATTTGAATTGGGGACTGGAGTCCATCAGATTTTTCTTTCTCATTTCTTTTTATTTCTTTTTTTGGATCATTCATAAGTGGTCCCCACCATAAGAGACATTGCAGCGGCCTCTAGCCCTTGGCTTCTGAGTTGCCTGGACCAGAACCAGTCAGGCTTCAACCACAGCCTGCCGGTAGAGAAGATGTTTTCCTATAGGCTTTGCGATGTTGCTCTTTCATTAACACCCCACCTGTAGAGAAGAGAAGCCCCCTATATGTATTGTGGGGTTTTTTTGTTTGTTTGTTTTGTTTTGTTTTCAGCTATGGTATAAACCCTCAAATTATAAGCCACCTGTGTGTGGAATGCTCTACCAGTGTCCTGCCAGCTCTGTTTTGCCTCAAACTATCCCTGCCACCACTACTGCTGGTCCTGAGGAAACCGACAAGATTAGTCAAATCTGTGAGACAGCTGTTTTCAATTCCAGACTTTGTTCCCTGCCATGGCTTATGGTGTGTCAGCTCAGCAACAGGGCGGATAATGCCTCTATGTCTCTCGTTATATTTAAAACTCCCGAAGCTCAAAAACGTGGTTTTTCCATACAACACAAGACTGCTACGATTTTGACTGAGGTCTTGTGACCTTACCATCATCTTACCTAAGGTCAGATGACTTCACCACCATCTTAACTGAGAGCCAGGTCAGGTGACCAAGTCCTGCCATCTTTACAGTGGTATTCCCTGCCTGGCTCCCCAGTGCTGACTCTGATGCATGTATGTTTTGTGTAGTGGCATGCATTTGGTAGGGCCCACCAAAGCATTCACTTCACCAAATTCCTGTTCGCTTTGTGTGTGTGTGTTTGTGTGTGTGTGTATACATGTAACTTAAATGCATCTCTGTTTACTGTTAAATGTTATAATTGTCTGTTCATTGTATCTCATTCCAGACCACAAAGCAATGTCTTATGTTTTAAATTGGTACATACTATAAAGTCTCTTAATCCAACCCTGCTTTACCTGTTAATCTGAGAACCAGTTGAGCTCTGACTCAGATCTCCAGGCAGATACTATCCTGTAGTTATAATTCATCTATACCTGGTAAAGAGCCCTCAGCTGATCAGAGGTCTGGAAAATATGAAATTTAAATATATAATTATTAAAAGACTTTTCATAACAGAAAGAGACAGGTTGGCTCCTAGCAGCAGCACTCTATTTCCTCCAAAGAAGACAGAAGACAAATGGGCACAAAATAATATCCATCCACAGTTCACTTCAACTTCCAAGTGCTGATCACTGGACAAAACTGCTGGAATCGACAACCTAGCTGCTCAAGTCAAGGTAGGCTTGTCTTCCTACAGATTTCTTAGCCCACAGGATCTTTTGGAGTCTGGCAGGTTCTTGTTAAGCAGCAAAAGAAAATAGGACTCTCTGCAACCATGGAGAACCCTGAGGAGTAGCTCTAGGTGACAACCAAGTAAGATCACTGTCGCTTTTTTTTTTATCAATAACTCAAGTAAAATTTTATTCTTCTCCCAGATTTCTGATGCAATTTGCCAGCTGAGATGCTTTGTCATTTAAAAAGACAGACACACCAAACAAATTTCAATAAGATATTTTCTCTCATGCTGCCTTTCATAGTCTTAAAAATACTTTTCATTGTGCAAAAACATCTGTCACAGTCATTATGACATAAATAGGCTACTGTTTACACAATGTCTATGCCTAAAACTTATGTTTTCAGAAACCCAAAAAATTCTTGTGAGTTCCAGGCAGCCAAATTGAAAGACGCACCTTAAACAGGTCAGATACACCCCTCTCAATTTTTTAGTCCTATTTTTTTTCTAAACTTATCTTTGTCCTTTGTTTGCCAATACATTAAACAGGTAAGACACCAGATATTTCCATATCACAAACACTGGACAGGAGCAAAGAAACCAGCTACCCCTCGATGTGACCCAGCTTTCTCAGGTTCCCACCCAAGACAATGCCCACAAATAAGTAGGAAGCAGCTTGAGAATTCACCATCCCAATTCCTTTAACCTGTTGAGCTTAATCTCCCACCTTTTTATTATAAAAAATTAGATGGGAATGTAATGATCTTCTCTATCCCATTAAGAGACAAGCCTTACCCACTCCCTCCCCCATCCACTGAGGCAAGCAGACCTTCCTTCCACTTCCAGCCTGAGTTTCTTCCTTTCCATTTCTCTCCCAAAGGGGCAGCTTCTGCCTCTCTCCCTTCTCCCCTTCTCTCTCCTCCTTTCTCTCTATATCTCTGGTTCTCTTTTTTCTCTCTACCTTTCTATCATTGACCCTATTCTCTCTCCCTCTCCCCTTCCCCCTGCCCTTCTGTAACCCACTAAATAAATACCCACTTTCTCTGCATGGTATGCCTATCTGCCTCTGTCTCTCACCTGCCACTGCCGCAAATTCTCATGGGACTGTCTGCTACACTGAAATCTCTCACCCACCACGAAGCTTCCTGTCTGGGATATGCTGCTCCTCATGGACCGCTGCCTGCTGCAGCCACTTGGGGAGCAGTACCATTTTATCTAAACCATAACTCTTGACCCTTCAGGTTTACCTGATCCTTCCTTTCCCTCCTCTGCAGTACTCCCCAGCTTTATCTAATGTTTAACTGTGCAATTCTATGTCTACTTTCATCAGTTACTTCCTGACACCTCTCTTGTTTCTTTGATGACAATTCTACTAGTCTGTGGTCCCAAAATACTCTGTAGGAAAGACAAACTGTAGGGTGAAAATTTTGTGGCTAGGTTGGAGTACCAGTTTTTCCACACAAGGCTTTGTCTGATAACAGAAGATGACCAGTTCAGTCTATGTGTCCCCCATTACTAGAAGGCTTTCCGAAGGTTGCTTTCTTCAATTTCGTGGATTTTTCATTGCATTAGGTCTCCACCTGAAATGGCCCCATTTTCCAGTCTTTTCTACAAATATTTCCTCTCTCCCTTATCCTGACTTGATGCCTCCTGTTTCCAAACCAACCCACCTCCAGTTCATCCTGGAATCTACTACATTTTCCCCTCCTAGGGATATCCTTTCATCCCTCCTAAGTCTTCCTTGTTGTATAGAACCCAAATTCCAAATGTGTCTCCCAATACTCTGTGCTTCCATCTTTCCCTGAACCTGATCCTTCCTGTTCCCATCCCTAGCTCCAATCCAGTTTCCTCCTGCAATCAAATGGCAATGTCTATTTTATTTCCACTTTGCACTGAGATTCATGCATCACCCCTTGATCCCTCTTTGTTACTTAGCTTCTCTGGGTCTATGAGTTGTTTATCCTTTACATTATGGCTAATATCCACATATAAGTGAATATATACTATGTTTGTCCTTTTGGATCTTGATTACCTCATTCAGGATGATCTTCACTAGTTCCATCCATTTGACTGCAAACTTCATGATGCCATTATTCTATATAGTGAAATAAAACTCCATTGTGTACCACAATTTTTTTTATCTATTTTTCTGTTGAGGGATATCTAGGTTGTTTCCAGTTACTGACTAATACCAAAAAAAGTTGCTATAAGCATAGTTGAGTAAGTATTCTTGTGCCATAAAGGAGCATCCTTTAGGTATGTACTCAGGAATGGAATAGCTAGGTCTTGAGGTAGATAGCTTTGTTAAAGAAAACCTTTTTGTGTCTGTTAAAGGTTTGGATATCAAAGTCCTTGATAAATTGGCCATACTGCCTCTGTCTTTTTAGATAGATAATAAAATATGATCATATCCCATGTGTGCAAAGATGCACAACACATGATTAACTGAGAAGCAAATAGAAGAAGCAAGAACATGAGTGAAAGAGGAAAAGAAGAGAAAGAGAGATACATGAGAAGAAACAAGGGAGTGTTACAGGAGAGAGGCTGTTTGTTTGCACCGGCTACCCTGCTAGCTTACACCTGAAATAACCACACAGAAACTGTATTAATTAAATTATTGCTTGGCCCATTAGCTCTAGCCTCTTTTTGGCTAACTCTTACACTTTGATTTAACCCATGCTATTAATCTGTATATCGCCACATGCCAGTGGCTTGCCAGGAAATATTAAGCATGTCTGATTCTGGTGGCTCCATGGTGGCTCTCTGACTCTGTCTTCTTCCTCCCATCATTCCACTTTATCCCCCCCCACCTACCTAAGTTCAGCCCTATCAAGGCCAAGGCAATTCTTTTATTTATTAACCAACACAAACAACACATAGAAAAAAAGACCTCCTACAACAAAGGGGTTTAAGAGAGAGAAAGTAAAGAGTAAGAAGAAAGAAGTAAGAAAGGAAGTAAAATAGGAAAATGAAGAGGATATAGAGGAGAGGTGAGGGAGAAGGAAATATATTTATGTTCCACTCATAACTATAAATATAATGAAGGAAAACTTTCTACTAACCTTCACATGTTAAATTTTTAACTACTTTAAATTAAATGACCAATATACTATCACTAACACTAGACAGGATGATCTTTATATGTTTTGTTTTAATCTTTCTCATAACCATTTAGTGTAGGGATTATTACTGTTGCTTTATAGAAAAACAAATAAGGTATAGAGAGACTACATAATTTTTCTCAAGATCTACAGAGCTGGTAAATCATATATTTGTGATCATACAACCAAGACATTTATTTACCTCTAATATCAATAATTTAAGGAGAGTGTATAACAAAGGGAGATGATAAAGAAGTGACAGTAGTACTTTTCAAGGATAGATTAGTCATTTTTCTCACTTTGCATTAAAAATAAAAAAGTGAAAATATGAAAGCTGTTTAGCTAAAGAAGTCTCAGTCTTCAGCTTAAGTATTATTCAGTGAGTGGGAGTCTATATTTCTATTTTGCACTTTTGCTTTCTATCTAATGTACTTCTATAGATTCTGATTAACTTTCTTTTGGGAGTTAGCATTATTTCTTTTTCATTAGTTGTCTGCATGGTCATAGCACAGCTAAACCATCTCCAGGTTGAATTTAGTTCCTCAGTTCTAGTTCATAAATCTCAAATAAACTGGGAGCTATGAATGAAATATCTCAGAATCTAAATGGGATTATTTGAGACTTGGCCCTTGTAGTTCAGTGAAATGTACTAAATGTTTATGGACAACTCCAATTTCAAAGGTCTAAAAATGACATCATTTTTAAAAAGGGTATGAAACTATTTTATCCATGCTGTTCTATTTGAGGGTGCAGTCTACCTTAACCTTCTATTTTTCTGCCACTGCTGCTCCTCCTACTTTATTGAACATTTCTCAGTTATTACATGATTTGATTAAATATTATTTCTTACATCTTTGTCCAATACTCTGTATAAACTCTGGTACAGGACTCCTAGATTGAATATTTTCAATGAAATATAATCATGCCAAACTTTAAATCATAGTATCTGCTCACTGCCACCATTCACCTGCAGATATGTGGCACTGTGCCCAGTCCACATGAGCAATCACATTGTACTTGATGGTTTTATTTCTCATCATAGTTTCTCTTTTAAAAGACAGTGGTAGACAGAATAGTGAAATGAAGGATTCCTTTGTGTTTTTCCTATTTATCATTATGTCCCTAAAAATGGAAAATAGGATTTTGTGATTGTGATTTGTAGATATCATACAGATGAAGAAAATGCCTTCAAGGACTGTCCACTGAATCAATTATATCACACAGGATCTTAACCACAAGGAAGCAAGTTAGAAAGCAGTGGCAATAGGAAAGTATGGGAGAAGGATTATGAGTTCAGAGGCATGGAAGCCTTTAGAACCTTCATGGAGGAAGGTAAAACATTGTCCCATAAAAGTGTTTTAAAGGTAGATGTCCCATAGAGACCTAGATTTGAGTTCAGTATTACTCTTAGTGTAATTCTTACCTGGAGAAGTATAAGATGATAAATCTCTTTTGCTATAAAAGAGCACATTTGTAGAAATATATTACAGAATCCACTGGAAAGTAAAACACCTAAGATCTTGGAAAACATATCACTTGTGCTTTTTGATTAGTAGTCACATGTGTGATCACTTTTTTCCTCACCATACCCTTACATAGTTCAATGCTAATGCTTATTAACTCTTTTATATGTTTACATTTTATTCATTTCTCTATACATACAAAATTATAGACATATGACTGTAAAAACATTCTGTTCAGAATGTAATACTTTATACAAATAGAATTAGAGATTTACAACTTCCTTATTAAAGTTATGTTGTTAAAGCAGTTGTCATAGTCTTTCTCTTCATACTCTGAAAAAAAACCCTAGTGTTCAAGTTGAGATTTCATTTTAAATCAAGAAAGACCACAAATCACAGGAAAGCAGAAATTTCCATTTTGAAGCTAACTCTAGTCTTTGTTCATTTACATGCAATATTTGATTAACTTTTCTACAAAGAGTTTAATTTGAAAACTTAAAAGTAGTTTTGAATTTTGTGGTGAAAGAAAACTCAAATTCATGGCCACTGTAAAAAATTTATATGAACAACACCTAAAAGCACAAGTGTAAAAAGTATGCTATGAAAATATCTGCTATATTGTATGGAAAATTATAACATTCAGCTTTAATTTAGGTTAAATTTTTTTACCCCCAATTTTATTTCTACTGGAATATTCTGATATTTTAGAGGACTATGTATGATTGTATGATTTTATATAATAAAGAGTCTTTATAAGAAGCCAACAAATATTTTTGAGGAATTTAAAATTAGACAATAATTTATATTTTCGCATATGATTAGTTTTAAAATTTGATGTCTTTTATTATGCTATAAATTCAAGAGATCTAAAATTTGTAGAAACATAATTTTCAGTGAACAACAGATTGTTGACAAGACAAAGCAAGGACAATCTTTATATTTCTTTCAAGAAATCAAACTCTGATAATTATTATTCATAATCACTTCTTTTATACTGTATATTTTGCATTTTAACTATGTAGAGAAATTTTCATAATGTTGGAAATTTAAAAATCATAAAATACATAAACATTATAGCTTCAAAGAGATTACATTGTGAGAAAAATTTAAACCAATCAAATCTATTATGTGGTACCATAAAGCATTAAAATGGATAAAAGCTGATAAAATTTATAGCCTTCTTATTTTAAAATAGCTTTTCTAGAAAAAAGTCATTTAAATTTTATTAATTACAAGCCATTTTCATGATGTCTAAATGCTTAATGGTTAAATAATTAGTTGGTAGTTCATTAATAAAGCACTACAGAGACTAAGAGAATTAAAATATATTTCTATTAAAAACCTTGATCAATACATGATGGACATGTTCTTTTGAGTAATTTTTAAGAAATTATACATGAGCCGCAGAGAAGAAGGTATATTCTTTCCTATTTGGGTGGAATGTTCTATAGATGTCTGTTAAGTCCATTTGGTTCATTACCTCCATTAAGTCTTTCAATTCTCTGTTAGGTTTCTGTCTGATTGACCTGTCCATTGGTGAGAGAGGAGTGTTGAAGTCTCCACCTATTAGTGTGTGTGGTTTGATGGCTGCCTTGAGTTCTAGAAGTGTTTCTTTTACATAAGTGGGAGCTTTTATATTAGGGGCATAGATATTCAGGATTGAGACTTCATTCTGATGGATTTTTCCTGTTATGAGTATAAAGTGTCCCTTTCCATCTCTTCTGATTGATTTTAGTTTGAAGTCAATTTTGTTGGAAATTAGTATGGCCACACCCGCTTGTTTCTTAGGGCCATTTGCTTGATAAACCTTTTCCCAACCCTTTACTCTGAGTAGGTGTCTGTCTTTGTGGTTGAGGTGTGTTTCTTGTAAACAGCAAAATGTTGGATTCTGTTTTCGTATCCAGTCTCTTAGCCTGTGCCTTTTTATAGGTGAATTGAGTCCATTGATATTAAGTGTTATTAATGACCAGTGGTTGTTAACTTTAGTCATTTTTAGTAGTAGAGTTTGTGTGTTTCCCTTCTTCTAGTTGTGCTGGTGAAGGGTCGCTAGATGCCTGAGTTATTGTGGGTGTTGTTGGACTCCCTGGTTTGTGATTTTCCTTCTATTACTTTCTGCAAGGCTGGATTTGTGGCTGCGTATTGTTTAAATCTGTTTTTGTCCTGGAATATCTTGTTTTCTCCATCAATGGTGAATGCAAGCTTTGCTGGGTATAGTAGTCTAGGCTTGCATCCATGTTCCCTTAGTGTCTGTAGCACATCTATCCAAGCTCTTCTGGCTTTCATGGTTTCCATTGAGAAATCAGGTGTAATTCTGATAGGTTTCCCTTTATATGTTATTTGACCTTTTTCCTTTGCAGCTCTTAATATCTGTTCTTTATTCTGTATGTTTTGTGTTTTGATTATTATATGGCGTGGGGATGCTTTCTTTTGATCCAGTCTATTTATTGTTCTGTAGGCTTCTTGTACCTTCATAGGAACATCCTTCTTTAGGTTGGGGAAGTTTTCTTCTTCTCTGCGGCTCATGGAACCTTTTCGAAAATTGACCATATACTTGGTAACAAAGCAAACTTCCACAGTTACAAAAAAATATTAGTAACCACCTGTGTCTTATCGGATCACCATGGATTAAAATTAGAATTCAACAACAATGCTACCCCCAGAAAGCCCACAAACTCATGGAAACTGAACAGTCAACTACTGACCCACACCTGGGTCAAGGAAGAAATAAAGAAAGAAATTAAAGTCTTTCTTGAATTTAATGAAAACAAAGACACAACATACTCAAACCTATGGGACACAATGAAAGCAGTGCTAAGAGGAAAGTTCATAGCACTAAGTGCCCACTTAAAGAAAACGGAGAAAGCACTCATTGGTGACTTAACAGCACACCTGAAAGCTCTGGAAAAAAAAAGAAGCAGACTCACCTAGGAGAAGTAGAAGACTGGAAATAATCAAACTGAGGGCAGAAATCAACAAAATAGAAACACAGAAAACAATCCAAAGAATCAATGAAACAAGAAGCTGGTTCTTGGAGAAAATCAACAAGATTGACAAACCCTTAGCCAAACTAATCAAACGGCAGAGGGAGAACACGCAAATTAATAACATCAGAAATGAAAAGGGGGACATAACCACAGACACAAAGGAAATTCAGAGAATCATTAGATCTTACTACAAAAGCCTGTATGCCACAAAATTGGAAAATGTAAAAGAAATGGACAGTTTTTTAGATAAATACCATATACCAAAGTTAAACCAGGACCAGGTAAATGCTCTAAATCGTCCTGTTAGTCGCGAAGAATTAGAAACTGTTATCAGAAACCTCCCTACCAAAAAGAGCCCAGGACCAGATGGTTTCAATGCGGAATTCTACCAGAACTTCCAAGAAGACCTAATACCTATACTCCTTAAGGTATTTCATAATATAGAAACACAAGAGTCACTGCCAAATTCCTTCTATGAAGCTACAGTTACCCTGATACCTAAACCACACAAAGACTCAACCAAGAAAGAGAATTACAGGCCAATCTCACTCATGAACATTGACGCAAAAATTCTCAATAAAATACTGGCAAACCGAATCCAAGAACACATTAGAAAAATTATCCACTACGATCAAGTAGGCTTCATCCCAGAGATGCAGCGCTGGTTCAACATACGAAAATCTATCAATGTAATCCATCATATAAATAAACTGAAGGAAAAAAACCATATGGTCATCTCATTAGATGCTGAAAAAGCATTTGACAAAATTCAGCACCCTTTTATGATAAAAGTTTTGGAGAGATTAGGGATACAAGGGTCATTCCTAAATATAATAAAAGCTATTTACAGCAAGCCGACAGCTAACATCAAATTAAACGGAGAGAAACTCAAGGCTATCCCACTAAATTCAGGAACACGACAAGGCTGTCCACTCTCTCCTTATCTCTTCAATATGGTGCTTGAAGTTCTAGCAATAGCAATAAGACAACATAAGGGAATCAAGGGGATTCAATTTGGAAAGGAAGAAGTTAAACTTTCATTATTTGCAGATGATATGATAGTATACATAAGCGACCCCAAAAACTCCACCAAAGAACTCCTACAGCTGATAAACTCCTTCAGTAACGTGGCAGGTTACAAGATCAACTCCAAAAAATCAGTCGCCCTCCTATACACAAAGGATAAGGAAGCAGAGAGGGAAATCAGAGAAGTATCACCTTTCACAATAGCCACAAATAGCATAAGATATCTGGGAGTATCTCTAACCAAGGAAGTGAAGGATTTATTTGACAAGAACTTTAAGTCTTTGAAGAAAGAAATTGAAGAGGATACCAGAAAATGGAAGGATCTCCCCTGCTCGTGGATTGGGAGGATCAACATAGTAAAAATGGCAATTCTACCAAAAGCAATCTATAGATTCAATGCAATCCCAATCAAGGTCCCATTAAAATTCTTCACAGAGATTGAGAGGACAATAATCAACTTTATATGGAAAAACAAGAAACCCAGGATAGCCAAAAAAATCTTATACAATAAAGGTACTTCTGGAGGCATTACCATCCCTGACTTCAAACTCTATTACAAAGCTACAGTATTGAAAACAGCTTGGTATTGGCATAAAAACAGAGAAGTTGACCAATGGAATCGTATAGAAGACCCGGATCTTAAACCACAAACCTACGAACACCTGAGTTTTGATAAAGGAGCCAAAAGTACACAATGGAAGAAAGAGGGCATCTTCAACAAATGGTGCTGGCATAACTGGATGTCAACCTGTAGAAGAATGAAAGTAGATCCATATCTATCACCATGCACAAAACTCAAGTCCAAATGGATTAAAGACCTCAATATTAATCTGAACACATTGAGCTTGATAGAGGAGAAAGTGGGAAGTACTCTACAACAAATGGGCACAGGGAACCGTTTCCTGCGCATAACCCCAGCTGCACAGACATTAAGGGCAACATTGAATAAATGGGACCTCCTGAAGTTGAGCAGCTTCTGTAAAGCAAAGGACATTGTCACTAAGACACAAAGGCAGCCTACTGACTGGGAAAAGATCTTCACCAACCCTGCAACTGACAAAGGTCTGATCTCTAAAATATATAAGGAACTCAAGAGACTAGACGGTAAAATGCCAATTAACCCAATTAAAAAATGGGGCGCTGAACTGAACAGAGAATTCTCAACAGAAGAAGTTCGAATGGCCAAAAGACACTTAAGGTCATGCTCAACCTCCCTAGCTATCAGGGAAATGCAAATCAAAACAACTTTGAGATATCATCTTACACCTGTCAGATTGGCTAAAATCCAAAACACCAATAATAACCTTTGCTGGAGAGGTTGTGGGGTAAGGGGTACACTCATCCATTGCTGGTGGGAATGCAAACTTGTGCAACCACTTTGGAAAGCAGTGTGGCGGTTTCTCAGGAAATTCGGGATCAACCTACCCCAGGACCCAGCAATTCCACTATTGGGAATCTACCCAAGAGATGCCCAATCATACAACAAAAGCATATGCTCATCTATGTTCATAGCAGCATTATTTGTAATAGCCAGATCCTGGAAACAACCTAGATGCCCTTCAGTGGAAGAATGGATGAAGAAACTGTGGAATATATACATGCTAGAATACTACTCAGTGGTAAAAAACAATGACATCTTGAATTTTGCAGGCAAATGGATGGAAATAGAAAACACTATTCTGAGTGAGGTAACCCAGACCCATAAAGATGAACATGGTATGTACTCACTCATATTCGGTTTCTAGCCATAATTAAAGGACATCGAGCCTATAAATTTGGGATCCTTGAGAAGATAATAAGAAGGTGAACTCCCAAAAAAAGATATAGTAATCCTCCTGGATATTGGAAGTAGACACGATCGCCAGGCAAAATTGGGAACTTGAGGGTTGGGCGAGACTGGGCCAAGGGAAGATGGGGAGAGAAAAGTGTGAAGGGGAGAACGGGGGGAGCTCGGAGGAATGGGGTGCTTGGGATATAGGAAGGGTGGATATGGGAGCAGGGAAGCATATATCTTAATTTAAGGAGCTACCTGAGGGTTGTCAAGAGACTTGACCCTAGAGGGGTTCCCAGGTTTCCAGGGAGACGCCCCCAGTTAGTTCCTTGGGCAGCTGAGGAGAGGGAGCCTGAAAAGGCCAGTTCCTATAGCCATACTGATGAATTTCTTGCATATCACCATAGAACCTCCACCTGACGATAGATGAAGAAAATGACAGAGCCCCACATTGGAGCACCGGACTGAGCTCCCAAGGTCCTGATGAGGAGCAGAAGGAGAGAGTGATGGAGGGCTCCCATTGGCTAATAAAGAAACTGCCTGGCCCATTTGATTGGCCAGCCTTTAGGTGGGCGGAGTAGACAATAGGAAGAAGGAAGTGAGGTAGATGGCTCAGTCAGATGCCCACACCTCTCCTAAGTGAGACAGACCACTGTGCCTCTCCTGAGAGAGAGGCCAGACGCAATGAAGCTCCAGCCCAAGATGGATGTACGCTAGAAACTTCCTGGTAAGGCACCACTTTGTGGTGCTACACAGATTATTAGAAATGGGTTAAAGCAAGATGTGAATAAGAGTCTGAAATTAATGGGCCAGGCAGTGTTTAAAAGAATACAATTTGTGTGTTGTTATTTCGGGTTTTAAGCTAGCCAGTGGCCGAGAGCAGGGCAGTGGGAAACCGCCCGTAGCCCCTCACTACAGAATGGCGCCCAACGTGGATAACTGAATCCACAGAAAGCCTGAGAAAGCTTGGGAAAGAATAGAGTAAAGCATGTTTTCTCGGTAGCAGCAATTTCTCGGGTTTGGCTTTGCTTGCTAGAGCAAGCGCTCTCATCTAAGAGAGGCTTCCTGACTCAGCTTTAGCTGCAAAAACCTGCGGCTCTTTTAAGAGGTCCTGCCACGAAACACTTAAAAGGTGTTGATGAAAAGCTGAATGCATGTTTTTCGGTTTTTAGCTGTAGCAAGAAAAAAAGTTGTGCTGTTTTAAAATGCCGGCTTTCTGGGCCGTCCTGCCAGGGCAAACTCCGACTCTTTCAAGCAGGTGGTCCTGACTATGGAGCTTTTGATTGTTGTTTAACACTGTTTCAGCTTGCTTGCTGGCAAGTACCTTGAAACGCCACAGAGTTGTGGTAATAAAAATGGCTCTAGCAAGTACCTCTGCCATGAGGCTGGAAAGCTAAGGAATGGGATGGATCTAGCTGGCAAAGCCACGGTTTGAATCCTACCCATATTGCTCAGTAATTTAAAGACTTGTGTGGTCAGAAAGAGAGAGAGAAAGATAAATTAAAGAGAGATTCAGAAACAAAGAAAACCTCTAAATGATTTATAGTGTGTTAAAAATATATGCATGCTAAAGGTTAAAGTTCTTAGGGTAAAAAAGGAAGAACGAAAGTAGTTTGTTGTGGTGGTACACACCTTTAATCCCAACACTTAGGAGGCAAGGTATATTGACCTCTGTGACTTCAAGGGGCAGAGGTGGATTGACCTCTGTGACTTCAAGGTGTGGTAGCACATGCCTTTAATCCGAATGCCTGGGAGGCAGAGACAGACAGATCTCTGTGAGTTCAAGGTGTTGTAGCACACACCTTTAATCCCAGCACTTGGGAAGCAGAGACAGTGGATCTCTGTGAGTTCAAGGACAGCCTGGTCCAAAGAGTTATTCCAGGACAAAGATATACAGAGAACCTGTCTCAAAAAATAAAAGTAAAAATAAAAGAAATAGAGGTTAAAATAAAGTCGTATAAGATGGAAAATACACAGAGAATCTTGATACTGTATGCTATTATGCTCTCTTTGAATTGTTTGAATGCTGAGGAAGAAGCAACAGCTGCTAAAAGATATTTGTTTGTAAATGCTGCTGAACTAATACAACATAGGTATTTTGAAAATACCTTGACTTCAGAATTTGGATCTAAGGATATAATACTTTGGAAAAGAGATTCTTCCTTTGTTTTTACAGAAAATAAGACCCTATGGATTGCATCTATCCCAATATGGTATGATAGACCACGCCCTCCTGAAAGGTTGCAGTGAACACCTTCAGAAAATTACTTCACCCAACTGATGACTGAGATGAACCTGGCACACGTTACACCATGAAGATCTGATTAACAGCGCCCCCATTCAGCAGGAAGCAGTTTGGAGAGAAATAACTGCGCCCATGTTCCCAAATATTGTTTATAAATGTTTTTTTTTACATTTAAAGGGGGATATGATATAGATATGAATAATTTGCATTGGTATGGATTTTAAGGTCAATTTTGTCATATGTATATGTATGTCTGATCTTGATTAAGGTATTGTGATTGTGTAGTTCATTTTAAAAATGTAATGTATATAGGTTGTTAATGAATAGTCATCAATAATAGTAAAGCTTGTAGTCATGTTAGTTAGATTTTCTAGATATATATTTAAGTTAAATATGCATTCTTCATATCTTTCAAAGACTATAGAATATGGCATTTTATATGTTTTAATAACTTAGGGCTTTTCATGACAATGAGACACATCTGCTCCTGGCAGCACCAATCTACTTCAAGAGGAAGATGGGCATCGAAGAGGCTACTTATGGAGTTTGATAGCCATTTGGGCAAGAAATTGCTCTTGCCTGGACTTTTGCATAAACTGGACACAGAGAACCCTCAGAGAGAGGATTGCTGAACTTGCCTATAGGTGAGATGATCTCTCTGGGTTCCTGATTCATGAAAGAGTCTGCGAGACATTCTGCAGGACACAGCAGATAGTGACTGAACTGTCTTTGAAATTTCCTGCTTCATGGGAAAGTCTGCTGGATACTGTGGACCTATAGGCCGAAGATAGATGCCCCAACAATACAAAAGAACTTTGGGTGACTGTCCAGGCAGCGACATGTCTCTATCATTTCTAGAGTTTGGAAATTGCATATTTCTTATTTACTTAGGTAATATTGTGTCCTTCTGGAGTCTTTGATGGAGCTGAAGAAGAATAGATAGATAATTATAGTTGTTTTCCTTTGTTATGATAAAAGATAAAGTAGATATAAATATTGTAACTGTAATTCTTACTTGATAACTGTTTTGTTATATGTAATTTTACTATGTTAAAGTTAAAGCCCTTCTTTTTTGTTTAAACAGAAAAAGGGGAAATGATGGAGGGCTCCCATTGGCTAATAAAGAAACTGCCTGGCCCATTTGATTGGCCAGCCTTTAGGTGGGCGGAGTAGACAACAGGAAGAAGGAAGTGAGGTAGATGGCTCAGTCAGATGCCCACACCTCTCCTAAGTGAGACAGACCACTGTGCCTCTCCTGAGAGAGAGGCCAGACGCAATGAAGCTCCAGCCCAAGATGGATGTACGCTAGAAACTTCCTAGTAAGGCACCACTTTGTGGTGCTACACAGATTATTAGAAATGGGTTAAAGCAAGATGTGAATAAGAGTCTGAAATTAATGGGCCAGGCAGTGTTTAAAAGAATACAATTTGTGTGTTGTTATTTCGGGTTTTAAGCTAGCCAGTGGCCGAGAGCACGGCAGTGGGAAACCGCCCGTAGCCCCTCACTACAAGAGAGAACATGAGAAAGAAAGTCAGGACCGTGAGGGAACCTCCAGCTGGCGACAGATGGGGAAGGTGACTGAGCCCCACATTGGAGCACTGGACTGAGCTCCCAAGGTCCTGATGAGGAGCAGAAGGAGCGAGAACATGAGGGAGAAAGTCAGGAACGAGAGGGGTGCGTTCACTCATGGAGACGGTGGGACAGAACTAATGGGAGATCACCAACTCCAGTTGGAATGGGAATGATGGATCATGCGACCAAACCCGTCTCTCTGAATGTGGCCAACAGCGGGGGCTGACTGAGAAGCAAAGGACAATGTCTCTGGGCTCTGATTGTTCTTCATGGACGGGCTCTGTGGGAGCCTTCTCAGCTTGGTCGATCACCTTCCTGGACCTGGGGGGAGTTGGGAGGACCTTGGTCTTAGCATAGAGTGGGGAACCCTGATGGCTCCTTGGCCTTGAGAGGGAGGGAGGGGAGGTATGGGTGGAGGGGAGGGGAGGGAAGGGGGAGAAGGAGGGGAGGGAAGGGGGAGGAGGAGGGAAGGAGATGGAAATTTTTAAATATAAAAAAAAAATAAACCATGAGAAAAAAAAAGAAATTATACAATATTAAATAAAATATTTAGATGGATGGAATATAGCCTATTAGTTGAGTTTGAACATAAAATTCCTAGAATGTTACCTTAAATATTTTATATACAGTAATGTGATTGAATCTTAATCTCAGCTTATTTCTGTATAGTAATAATGTAAAAATAGAAAGTATATAAAATATTTTAATAGGTAGCAGAACTAGTATGTATTTTGATTATAATTTGCCTCTGGCCAACTATTTCCGATTATTTCTCTTTTTCTCTGCTCACTCAATTTTTCTATCTACTTTTTTTTTGTTCCCATCATCTCTGACTTGTGATTTCCATATACTCTTGAATCTGGTGCTTTCCATGGTCAAAATAATAGATCCCACACTGTTAAAGAAAATTGATTGCACTCTTGATCATCTATGACTACCTCCTAACACCTGGCTTAGAGGTGTGTCTTTTGTCAACTTTCCCTCTGCTTGCTATTCTCTTATCAATTGTCTGTGCTTGCACAGGTTTAGTGAATGATGTCACAATCACTGTGGATACAATAGTCCTTAAGTGTCTTGAAAATACTGTTTCGTTTTGGTCATTCACGTCTGACTATTACAATATCTCCATCCCATCTTTTGAAATAACCTTTGAGTCTTGGGAAAAGGAATGTGGTATTGATATTCTACATAGTACAATGTCTGGTAGTCTATAATTCTCTGTTCCTAAATCAATCAGAGATCTGCATTTAATCACCATATGTTACATCAAGATGTTTCCTTGTGAAAATATACATAACCATGGGTATAGTGATAAATCCTAAGTAATAAGTTTAAAAATATGCCAATTATTTGATTAATAGAATCTAATCTCACAGATGCTATGGTTCTGAAAAAAAAGTATAGTACAGAACAGAGAGGAGGGATAACTAGCACTAAAGGACTTTCAATAAAATAATATGGAAACCTACAGCTGTAGAAGTTTACACCACAGACACACACACACACAATCACACACAGACATTAATTTTAGAACACTCCATTGTTTCATTTGAAGTCAATGATCTCTAAAGTATAATTCACCATCAGTTTACAGTTTTCTGATTTTTAAAGTGCTTAGTATGATTGTCTTTGTCAACAACATATTCTGAAATCTCCTCTTTATGCTTCTTAATTTTAGGCTATGATTATGTAATAGTTGATCTTATTAGATTGGATAGATTCACAATCATCAGGAACACACACTTCTTTGTATATGCACCATATATTCCTCCTAGGGAAGTTCAGCAAGAGTCAAGCATTCCCTTGACCATTGGCAGCACCATCCTATAGGCTGTAGTCTCAGTTTAAGAGAAAAAAGAAACTGGTCACTAATCTTCATTACTCTTTCTGTTGGAATTCTGAGTATACACAGTGTGACTAGGTGTCTGGAATTCTTGCCACCTTGCCTTCACTAAAAGGACCATAATATCTTCTTTAACACTAATGCACAATAAACTCACTCTCCATTAGTTGCTTCTTATTTAGGTAATTTGATCACCACAATGAGACAAATAGCTAGTACAAAATTCTGTCCAATGTCATACATATCTACAGGATTCATGGTTCACAGGAGTGTACTAAAATTATCTTGAACAATAACACAAAGCACTCTATTAGAGGTGATGGGGAAAACCAGCAAATCTTTTGCTACACTTTTTATTCAAATTGTAAACTGATGATTTACATGAAGTAGATCATAATATTTAATATTATATGATTTTGTACGATAATTTAGTTAGGGCTTTACATGAAAATATTTTCTTCTTTCTCAAAGTGTGGATCCATCTACGTTTGTCCTTATATTTTTGTGGTTAACCTGTGAATGTTATTTCTGAAACAGTCTTTTAGATTAGTCACAGTATGTGGTTTTCATTAACCCTTCTTATTTATGCTTCATGTTTTATTTATTTTTCTAATTAGAAATCCTGCCAGGTTTAAATGCTGAATTCAGCAGGTAGGCTGAAGGGACTTGCATTTTGTCTTTTGGAGTTTAAGGTGAACATAATCAGTGCCCCTTGTAGAAATTCGCAACATGAGCTAATTTTTACAAAACTGGAACAAGCCTCTAATATAATTTTTATAACACCATAAAACCTAATGTTATGTTAAATTATTTTTTTATATTCAGCAAGGACATTGGGAGGAGACACAGCTATGAAAGGTACTGGCTTTCTAAGATTCTTTGTATTTCATTCTACAATAGCTATGCTGTTTATTACTAGGAAATTATAAACATTTCAATTACTTTAACAAAAATGGTCTTTAATATTTTAACACATGCCATTTATAATGCTTTCAAGTTATTCCAAGGAACAACAGTTTATAGTTGATGCACATTGATGAAATAATTGATGAAATGTTATTATCAACATAAGCTCCTCCTTTCTTGGACCAGTAAAAATTGTTCTATGTACATCTCTATTTTCAGACTTCAAGCATACCTTATAATTTATCACAATGGTATACTTATCTAAAGAAACCATTTCCTCAGTTTTTCTTCAAAACTAAAGTATATTTTCAGTTATTATAAGTATAATATCAGCTTCAAAATCTGAGTAAGTGTAAAATTCATAGAGATTTATACTAACATTTTTGTACATAAAATATAGAATAGATTATAGTTCAGATATACAGTGACTGAATTTGTATCCGTATTTCCACTTCTCTTTCAATAGCCTTCTCTTCAAATACCTTTTTGACATAAGAACCACTCTATGAGAAGGAACTCATGCCTGACAGTATTTGAGTAGCCATGAACCAGAGACTGCATAGTCCAAAGGTCAGGAGTAAAACTGGTTTTAAAAAAGGGGAAAAACACAAATACACAGTACAACAAAATTATTTCTAATGAAATTTTGCTAAAATTATAGATTAGTGTTGTGTAAAGTCATTATCTTATACTGGAAACATATGAGAGTGAATGAGGAGATATATAGTCAGACATTATGGCGAGATAGTCTAAATTGGTTATCTCCATCAAATCCCTCCCTTCAGAGCTCAGAGTTTCCTGCATAAGAGGAGGCAGAAAAGTTACAAGAATTAGAGGGTCTTGTGCACACCAGAAGAACATGGCTCCCTGCATCATATAAGCAAGACACATACATCTGAGCTCAAAGAGACTGAATCAGCAAGTGTAAGGCTTACACGGGTGCTGCACCAGTCTATACTCTATATGTTTTTTTTCATGGTTTATTTTTTTATATTTAAAAATTTCCATCTCTTCCCCTTCTCCTCCCCCTCCCCTCCCCTGCCCTCCACCCCTCCCTCCCCTCCCTCTCCAGGCCAAGGAGCCATAGGGGTTCCCTACTCTATGTTAAGACCAAGGTCCTCCCAACTCCCCCCAGGTTCAGGAAGGTGATCAACCAAGCTGAGAAGGCTCCCACAGCCCATCCATGCAGAAGAATCAAAGCCCAGCGCCATTGTCCTTGGCTTCTCAGTCAGCCTCCACCATCGGCCACATTCAGAGAGTCCGCTTTGGTCTCATGTTCCATCAGTCCCATTCCAACTGGAGTTGGTGATCTCCCATTAGTTCTGTCCCACTGTCTCCATGAGTGAACGCACCCCTCACGTTCCTGACTTTCTGTGTTGTATACTCTATATGTTATAGCTATTAACTCAGTACTTTCATGGCACCCCTGACTATGAGAACAAGTGGCTCTCAGAATCTTTCCCTACACTTGGGATTATTTTCCTTCTTTTGGGTTTCTGTGTCCAACTTTGAAATAAAGGTTTTTGCTTCATTTTATTATATTTTATTTTGTCATATTTGGTTGTTGTTGCATAGAAGCCTATGCTTTCTGAGAGACAGAAAGAAATTGGTTTTCAGAGTAGGAGAAATGAGAAACTCACAGGGTTAGAAGGAAGGGAAACTATAATCATGATGTATTGTATGAGAAAAGAACCTATTTTTTAAAAAAAAAAGATAATAAGAATTTAAAGATCTTAATGAAGATATTATTCCTATCCTAGAATTTTGAAAATGGTTGTATCTACAAGGTCCTACTATGTACAAGAAATCCAACATTTCTCTCAGTCATCAGATGCTGTATGCCTTAATGACATTGCCACATGTTACTATAATATATTCTTTTGAATACAAGGAAGCCTGTCTCAATTTGTATATTTGTTATTACTTAGAATTTTGAAAAATCTTTACAGTTACCCATAGGACATATATTCAATCTCCTTTTCATTGTGTTTGCTAAAGTGTGTACGTGTGTGTGCAGGCTTTTGTACATGCATGTGTGTGTGAATGTAGCCATGCACACTGAGGTCAAAGAACGTCCCATTTTGCTCTTTGCCTTCATCCTCATTTGAGATAGTATCCCTAGTTATTAGCCAATAGATGTACCCGAGGAGTCCAAAGAATCCCATGTCATCCTTTACAGATACTTGTTTAGCTATGTTCACATTTACAACAGCTGAAAATAAAAATGGCATTTGCTCTCAAGTCAGGAATGGACAAAGAAATGTGTGTAAGCACACAGTAGGAGTCAATTGATACGTAAAGAAAAGTAAAATCATGAATTTTCAGGTAAATGTTTGGAAGTGGAACACATACTGAATGATGTTGACCTAGACCCAGAAAGACAAATGCTGCATATGATCTCATATTTATGAATGTGGCTCTCAATATTTAAATGTGAGTAAAAAACCTCGGGTATGCAAAGATAACAGAGAAATAAAAATGGTCCATGGAAGGAGGGATAGGAGGAATTTAGCACAGAATTACTACGAACACTCTCCTAGACCACCATAATGTCTAACTCCATTTTAAAATGGGCCCCTGGCAGTAGGACCAGGATCTATCCCTGGTGCATGAACTAGCTTGGTTGAACCCATTTCCTGTGTGTGTGTGTGTGGTGGGATGCCATGCTCAGGGTAGATCCAGGAGGGAGGGCCTTGGTCCTTCCTCAACTTAATGGGCCAGAATATGTTGGCTTCTCTTGGGGAGTGAATGGTGAATGGGCTGGGAGTGGTGAGGGGGATCGGAAAGAGAAGGAATAGAGAACTCTTGTTGGAATGCAAAATAAAATTTAGAAAATAAATAAACATTATTAAAAGAAAAAATTCTTACATACACACATGTGCATACATGCACACAACAAAACAAAGCTTATAAATCCAAAATACAAACACAAGTATTACAATTACATGCCCAAACTAAAATACTTAGGTTAAAATTATGTACTTTGGAAGTCACATTTAATCAACCAACTAAAGTATGTTCATTAGTTATTTTGACTAACAAGACTAGCAAGGGAGAACAGCAGGAGTTTCTGTAGGATGGTGAAAACAGCATAGTTGAACATTAGATGGAATGGGCAAGAACCACAGAATCCAGAATTCCAAGTATTTTCAACCATATAAAATATGGTATTTAAATGTTTCTTTCAGCATTAAGAACTGATATGATAACATAAAAAACAACTATATGTACATGTAACATAATAAACATATATACAATGTTGTAATCATTTTATCCTAAGGGTACTGTGAATGGTAAGAGAAGACAATTTGTCACATGGTGTCAGAACTTTGAAAGACAGTCTCTATTCCAGCAGCAGATGAATTGCTTGCTCTTACTCTGGACTCTTGGTTATATTATAAATTGATTTAATTTGTTTATTACAAGAGTGATATAAATTATACATGTGAACTCTATATATGATCATCAAAATATTATACTAATGTATTTGCCATAAAAAGTCATCCTTTCAGTGAAATTAGTTATAGATGAACTATTCAGAATTCAATTGGTGCATGATATTGTTTAAATCCCTTTCTATGAACTTAAACAATGCAAATTTGTAAAGTTATTTTCCACCTAAAACATTGTTAACAATATATCATTTTAGTCTCTGAATTTCTTTGCTCCTAATAAGAGGTTGATTTCACCTTAGTATCTTTCTGAGTTGGTTTTTTATTACTCAACTTTGAAGATGCTATTTATTCTCCCTCTTAAGTAAAGATTCAATTTTTTATGGATCTAACACATAGTAATTTATTGCATTGCTTTTGGAATATTAAATAAGACATATCTTATCTCTGGTTTCTGGTTCAACTCTTTTCACTCCAATCGATTTAAAGTATAATGTAATAAGAAGCAAAGGTTACAAAAATGAGCTGAAGGAATGAAAAAATGACATGGACTTTTCATAATTATTCATATTGATGTCATAAATAAATAACATGAAAAAAGATATTGAAAAAAGTAGATTATATCATTGAACTTTTTGATTGTCATTTCTTGTATATATTATCTCACACCACAAAGAAAGGCAAATGTTTAATAGGAAAGAGATGCCACTATTGCTTTAATTACCCATTGTGGCATACTAAATTTTAGAAGAAATATTTAACTACTATTTACTCAAATTCACTCAAATAATAGAATTACAAAAATGTAGGGGTAGTTTGATATCATACAAAGCATTGCTTAAACAAGTATATCTTAAGATTATTAATTAAAGGCTTAAAAGTTAACTTTAACAAACTGCTAGTTTATGTTCTTTACTAACTTGTGATCTCTGGTTACAATGAATTTTTTTAAAATTTACTTTTTCACTTCCTATATTATAAAATATTTTTAATTGTTTAAGAATTGCATACATTATTTTGATCATAGTTAGCTATGTCCCTAATCATCTCCAAATATGCCCTTCCATTTCACATACCCTCCAATTATTTTATCCTCACTCATGGTTTCTATTTAGAACTAAGTGATTCCAATTAAAGCTGTATATATATATTCTTGGGTGTATGGTCAATCTGGAGTGTATTAAACTTACCAGAGCCATCATCTTAAAGCAAAATGTATCTTCCCCTTTTAGAAGCCATTGATTACCAGTATCTACTCAGGTATGGATATGAATTGATGTTCACTTTGTTACTCCTTTATGAATTTTTTTCTGGTTTGAGTTTGTTCAGGTCTTTTGTGTGTTGTCATAGCTGTTGTGAGTTGATACATGTAACTATTCTATTCAGAAAACACAATTTCTTTATACGTTTTGTCTTTAGCTTTTAGAATCTTTCCTTTTTTTCACAGTGATTCCTGAGTTGTGGGAAGAAGAAGGACATGTAGAATACACAGATCATTTAGTACAGAGCTCTCTCCAGTTTCTAATAAGTTATAGGGCACATTATTAATTCTTATTTCTATACAAAAAGTTATCTTCAGTAATTTGAGAAATGCAATATTTGTCAGCATATTGAAGTTTTGAAGTCAATTCAATATTATTTCCCATTAGCACAGTAAAAGGTGTATGCTCTTCTAAAAAGGGAGAGACCTGACTAGTCATAGGTTTTGGCTGCAATTGCTGTGCCCTCTTATGGAGCAGTCCTTAAATCTGGTCACTGAGTGATTTCTTACTCCTATTACATTTGTGCCAACATTGCAATATTAGACATATTTTTCAGGAAAGATGTTATTATTCTCTGTAGCGTTTACTAGCTAGATGCAAATTTTCATTACTCCATGACATCAAATGATTATGCTTTCAAGATATTTTGAGAATTATCATTGTAACTAAATATTAACTCATTTATTTCTGTTAATAATTTAATAATAACTTTAATTATCAAACAACTAATTTTAGTTCTCCGTTCTTACTTTAAAATGCACTCATTCTCTTCCTCATTTCTTCCGTCTTCAGCAGGTAAAGCTTTCATACCTTGAGCACTGTCCATTTTGTTCTATGTTTACTGAGACGGAATCTCCGGAAGTTCAGTTAAAGAGTAGAACTGTGACCCTTGACCTGGAAGAGATTTCTTCCCACCTACTCCCTATATACAATATGTCCAGTTATAGATGTACTGTCCTGGCTTCTTATGGGCCGATCCCTGAGGTGCCTACATAAGAGCAGTTTGATGGTTCAGTGAGCAGCATGTTTTTTTTTTTCTGTCCATTTTGAAAGTAGTTTTTTTATTTTTATTTTTATTTCTCATGGTTTATTTTTTTTATATTTAAAAATTTCCATCTCCTTCCCTCCTCCTCCCCCCTCCCTCCCCTCCTCCTCCCCCTTCCCTCCCCTCCTTCTCCCCCTTCCCTCCCTTCCCCTCCACCCATACCTCCCCTCCCTCCCTCTCAAGGCCAAGGAGCCATCAGGGTTCCCCACTCTATGCTAAGACCAAGGACCTCCCAACTCCCCCCCGGTCCAGGAAGGTGATCAACCAAGCTGAGAAGGCTCCCACAGAGCCCGTCCATGCAGAAGAATCAGAGCCCAGAGCCATTGTCCTTTGCTTCTCAGTCAGCCCCGCTGTTGGCCACATTCAGAGAGACGGGTTTGGTCGCATGATCCATCAGTCCCATTCCAACTGGAGTTGGTGATCTCCCATTAGTTCTGTCCCACCGTCTCCATGAGTGAACGCAACCCTCTCGTTCCTGGCTTTCTCTCTCATGTTCTCGCTCCTTCTGCTCCTCATCAGGACCTTGGGAGCTCAGTCCAGTGCTCCAATGTGGGGCTCAGTCACCTTCCCCATCTGTCGCCAGCTGGAGGTTCCCTCAAGGTCCTGACTTTCTTTCTCATGTTCTCTCTCCTTCTGCTCCTCATCAGGACCTTGGGAGCTCAGTCCGATGCTCCAATGTGGGGCTCTGTCATTTTCTTCATCTATTGTCAGGTGGAGGTTCTATGGTGATATGCAAGAAATTCATCAGTATGGCTATAGGAACTGGCCTTTTCAGGCTCCCTCTCCTCAGCTGCCCAAGGAACTAACTGGGGGCGTCTCCCTGGAAACCTGGGAACCCCTCTAGGGTCAAGTCTCTTGACAACCCTCAGGTAGCTCCTTAAATTAAGATATATGCTTCCCTGCTCCCATATCCACCCTTCCTATATCCCAAGCACCCGAACAAGGAAGATGGTGCTACCAATGGAGACCAAGGGAGTGAGCAGCAGCCAAAGGAGCTGATTCCTGATCGTGTGGGTGGCAAGAGACTGCCGTCGGTGCCGATTCCCGATGGTGGGGAGAGACTGCAGTCTGTGCCATGGCAGGTGCCACGACGTCGCCTACGCCATCGATTCACCCAGTGGCAGCTGGAGGAACTGGAGCGCATCTTCCAGGCCAATGGCTCCCTCGGCATTAAAGCAAGAAAACAACTAGCCAGATGGATGGGTGTGAGTGAAGCCGTGGTGAAGAGATGGTTTCAGAAGAGGAGAGAGCAGTACAGCAGATATATGAGGCTGTGAGCACCCAGAGGTTCTCCTCCGGCTTCCCATAACCTCTTTCTCTGAAGATTGTGGAGGAGACCTAGAGTTCCACTCTCACCAGGTGTCAGATGCATGGATTTATTTTCTGTCACCAACAATATATTGTCATATTCCAAAGCACTTGAATTTCAATAAAAATTGTGGTTTCTCAAAATAAATAAATAAATAAATAAATAAATAAATAAAATGCACTCATTTTGCTATAGTATTTTTTGGAGGCTACGTGTTTGTCCATGTGTATGTATATGTATGTGGTGTGGTGGTGAACAAGTTTGAACATGCCTTATCATGTCAGATCCAAAACTCTACTGTCATAATTTATGAGCCATACTTTTTTATTTTATTTGTTTTGCTTTGTTTTTGATTGTCTATCAGTGGCTTGAGGCTCCTAAATATGTAAGGCTGGCTGGATTAGGAGCCTAATGGTTCCATCCCCCCATCTTCCACAGTATTGGGAATACAACTGATCCAAGCCATTATTTCAAGCTTTTAATGCTTTGTAGAAACAAAACTCAGGTCTTCATCTGTTGGGAGAGGCTGCTCATTTGTTCCTGTCTGCTTAAACCTGAAATAGTCACTCAGAACTATATTATTAGCAATACTCTTTGGCCAATAGCTTAAGCATATTGTTACTTTATATCTTACATCCTAAACTAACTCATCTCCTTTAATCTGTGCATCACCACAAGGTCATGGCCTACTTGCAAAGTCGCAGCATGTCTTGTCTCCAGTGGCGGCTACCTGGCATCTCACTGACTTCTCCTTCCTCCAAGCATTCAATTCAGTTCAGTTTTCCTCACCTAGCTTTATTCTAACCTATCACAGTTAAATAAAAAGTCAAAGCAGCTTCTTCATTCATTAAAAAATAAAAGAAACACATATACAGAAGCAACACAATCATCATTCATAGACTTTTAATATATGAATCACATATTGACTCAAATAATGAAATTTATATAAAATTATTCTAGCAATCATGATTAAAAGGCATGGAAACATGTATAATGTAACATATCTTACATACTAATATTTTGAAGGCTTTTTCCTGATGTGCATTTTGTAAAGGAACAATGGATGCATGAATGCAATGAATTTATATATATATATATATATATATATATATATATGTAAAATTTTTAAGTGAAAACTTTGTGAATGATATAGAAAGTAAATTATTATGGGAGAGAAATATGAAATTTCTTCAGTAAGAAGTAATGTATATTCATATAAATACATATATAATCTTGTACATGTATATAAACATATTTTAATTATTTTGTTAAATGAAATTTAATACTCTATGTAAATATAAAGTGTTGTTCCGTAATTAGTTTTTTTATGTTTGATACTTAAATGCAATCCTGAAGTTGACATCAGACTTAAAAGATAAGAATGATAAATTAATTTTGACTTTCTCACAATTAACTTGAAAGTCAGTGTTAACTTTAAAATAACAATTAAACTTGTCCTAGAGAGGCTGTTGGCAGTTCTTATCTCATTGTCTTAAGAATGCTACCAAAAAAGAATGTAAAAAACGATAATTATAAAGTTTTTTTTAATTCTCCTTTGCTGGGTGGTGGTGGCACATACCTTATTCCCAGCACTTGGGAGGCAGAGGCAGGAGAATTTCTGTGAGTTCAAGGTCAACCTTGACTACGGAGTGAATTCCCAAACAGCCAAGACAGTTTCACAGATAAACCATGTCTCAAAAACGAAAACATGGCTTTTATGCCATGAATATTTAAAATGTACTTTCCTCACAATTTCCATGAACAAAATTTTAATTTTGTGTAATATTCTGTATACTATCTGTAGGAAGAAGAAACTTGTTTGTCCCGCCATCCAGAACCAAAATTGCCACGCAGAAACTATATTGATTGAAACACTGCTTGGCTCATTAGCTCTAGCTTCTTATTGGCTAACCCTTTTCTATTAATCTGTATATTGCCATGTGGCAGTGGCTTACTGGCAAAGATTCGGTATGTCTGACTCTGGCGCCTCCGTGATTCTGCCTCCTTTTCCTCCCAGCATTCAGCCTAGCTTTCCTGGCCAACCTAAGTTTTGCCTTGCTATAGGTCCAAAGCAGTTTCTTTATTCATTAACGGTAATCACAGCACACAGAGGAGACTCCCACATCAACTGTCTCCTTGAATTATTCTTATATTTAGCTGATTAATTTTTACTTTAAACAATTTTAATTATTTAATAATTTAATGTCAAGTTAACAAACCTTTAAAATGTAGATGTCTTAGTTTGAGGAATATGCATACATAATCGGACTTAAGGTAAACTCCTCAAGATGGAACCCATACTTGGCACTGCATAGGTGACCAAGACCCTGAGACAAATTACCCGAGTTACCTTGATTAAACAAATAATATGGCACAAGAAAGAAAGAAAACTGTTGTGAAAAAATGACTTCTAATGATATTCTTCTACACTCAGATCAGTTCCAAAGAAACTTCCTCATGTAGCAAATGGGAACAAATATAGAAAACCACAGTAAGATATTTCATAGAGTGGGCAACCTTGGTGCACTCGGCCCTAAATGGGATTTCTTATCAAATCCCTCATCCGCTATCCTGGGTACTCAGTAGAAGAGAATACTGAAATAGTGAAAGAGTTAGAGGGGATGAGGTCAACAAGAAAACAGGACCCTCTAAATCACATGAGCAAAGCTCATATGAACTCACAGAATCTGAAGCCACATAAACAGTTCTGCATCAGTTCTTCTGCATTAACATTATGGCTTCTACTTTAGTGTTAGTGTTTTATGGGATTCCAAAATGTGCAAGAGAATGGGTACCTAATTCTTGTCTCCATTTTCCTTTTGTTGATTTGTCTTATCCAACCTCAGGATTATAGTTCTTTATTATTTCTTATTTTATTTTGCTATGTTTTAAAATATGAATGAATGAATGAATGAATGAATGACATTTTAGTAGGATAAAGGTTAACATCCGAGTTTCCATTTATACCTTTTGAAAAAGGGTTAGTCATTTTTCTCCAATATAATAAAACTGGGTATATCAACCACTCCAGGGAAGGCTCATTTTCAAGAGTAGTTGAGCAACGTATAATGTACTCCATGGGTTTTTTTGTTGCTATTGTTTTGTTTGTGTATGTGTGTTTGTGTGTGTATTCTCCTATATGTTTATGATTTATGTTTTTAGTTGTGGGAAGTTATATTAATATTTTGTTTTCATGTTTTTGTAGAATTTTGTTGTTTTATTGGTTCTACATATGATTTTTGAGAAAGAACACTGGTTAGGTAGAAAGAGGAAGAGAGTTTGGAAAGGCTTAGAGGATAGAAAAAATAAAAGAAAAATTAAAAGAATTAAAAAATATTTTATATAATAAAAATATAATATAATTTGTGCCCAATTTCAGGTACCATATAAAATATATAAATATATAATGTGTACTGGAATTTATACGCACACACACACACACACACACATATATATTCCAATATATTAATTATTTTAGCTCTTTCAATTGAAACATGTGTTTTACAGGAACTTCCTCTATGCTAATGCATCCCATCCTCTAGATAGCTCTTTTATTCTAAATATGTTCTAAATTGGTGTTCCTTAAGTGTCAGGAAACAAAGCATCCAGAACCTTCAAGAAATCAATGACGCTGAATAGATTCACTAACATGCTCCCTCCTCACACTTATTTAAGCAATAGAAAATGATGAGAGTATAGAAAAGCTTCCTGGAGAGACAGAGATAGGCTGGTCTTGCTGGAAGAAGCTTATAATATTTACACATCCTAAAGTACACTCCACCCCACCAATCTTCTTGTCCTTGCTCAGTAAGCTACAGGTTTCTTGTCTTCATGTATTCTAAGCTATCCTGGGTTGACATTTTGTGGCTGTTGATTTTCTGTGTCATTTCTACTCTGGTAAGTAGTCCCAATGAAACTCATTGAACAACTTAGGGTTGTTCAGCCCTTGATTCTCTATTTCAGATGAGTAGACATTTATTCATGAATACCTTGAAAAAATTCCATATTTACCAATATATCTTGTTTAAAACTAGACCTCAATTCTGTTAGACTAGGGATCTTTCCACTTAGGCACTTTCTACTCCATGTTTTATCCTTTTTTCAAACTTTGCCTTATTTTTCTCTTTTTATTAAAATGATAAAGATTTAATTTACATAAATTATTTTTCTTTGACAAATGGTATATTTGAATTTATCTCTTCATAGTATGTTTATTGTCTAATTTTGTTATTCATAGCTTTATATTCAGCATCTGGAAAGGTTGACAAAGTTTTAATACTTTCAACAAGCAAAGAACTAGAACCCTCACAATAGCCCCTTTTTGTACTGAAGAGATTTTAGTAAAGTTATAGTACTACTTAAATATTATTTAAAGAATAATGATAGAAAATTTTGCTAATTGGCTAATCTTATTTTTATAATTTAATGTTCTTTTGATATTTTGTAATCTTTATATCTTCTCAAGCAATATTCTCTGGATCAAAGGAATAGTAGTTCTTAATTCTTGCACATATTCCCATGGGTGCTATTTTATACTAAGCATATTAAGAACCATTAGATATATTAAGAAGTCCAATTTTATGATACACAAGAGAAAAGAAGAGTCTCTAGAAAGAAGCAGAATATTATTACTTAAGCTCTCCAGGCCTGGGAGAGCCATTGAATGAGGCACAATTAATGATTATTATTGTTATTTCCTGTTGTTTAATAATACTACATTGAGTTACTCACATAAAATAGAAACAAATATTTAAACTTGAAATCTAATTTTATACATGATATGATCACTACAATAATGCCTATATAATTAGGCAATAAATCATGTATCTTAAACACATATTGAAAAACCTTCTTAGTGTGATAACATTATTGACTGTGAACATATCACCTTAAAGCAGTCGTTGTCAAATTTATGACCCTTTAATTAAGTTCCTCATATTATATTGACACCCAAGATGAAATTATTTCGTTACTTCATAACCATAATTTAGCTTCTGTTATTAATAATAATGTAAATATCTGATATGCAGAGTGTGTGACCCACAAATTGAGGACCACTGACCTAAAGTAATAGATCTTTAATATAATAAAAATAAAATTTGACATTGTGTTAAAATGTACAAAGCTTCTGAGAATGTATTTAAGTGGTAGAGTGCTTGTATGTGGGTATAAATTCAATTGCCAGCATAAATTCATGAATTATTAAGGAAAATAAGGTCACAAGACCAATTAGGTGTCCATCCTTTCTAATTGCCTGTTTTCATTATTTGATATAATTATCTTACAAAAAATAGAAACAACATTATTGTTTGATATACAAGCATATTTCTTATGACTTTCTTCTGTTTATTCTGAAATGTTTTTTTCAACTAGTGTCTTTTATCATTAAGCAATTTTTACTTTTATTCTTCCTTATTCTCTATGTTCTGAATTTGCTTTTCTTTAGTTAACTACCACAGGAGTTATTTAATAATTATTAATTTTTTGTTCTGCCTATTCTTTTTTCCAATATGAACTTGGAACAAAAATCAGAAGTCACATTCATTGTTTAATATTCACTTGACATCACTATGTCATATCCTTTTCTGACTAATGAATTATCTAAAATTTGTCTTTCCTCCAACCAAAAAATACCTATTTTTAAATTCAAAGGTAATTTTGATTCATAAGATTATTCATCATAAAATAGCATATGTACACTTCTGTATTGCCTCATCTTGAATTAATAATAAAATAACCAGAATCACATGGAAAGACTGAATTTCATCACAGTGTGTGTTGTACAATAGATAATGTAAGATTCATATGCCCTTATAAATGTTATAAACATACAGTATTTGAGGAGCATATAAAGTAATTGTAATTGTTAACTTCAAGCTTAAAAGCCATTACTATACCCATGAATGTATTACAAAGAAATATCTCAGTTCCATCATGAAAAAATCATGATAATAGTTTTGTAAATGTAAATTTAATGCTTTTACAGTCTTTTTTATGTTGAGCATGTTTTTAGGTCATAAAATTATATACAACATTAATAGTGTGTACTTATATTTATGGTAAATGACAAAAACATTTATGTCATAATTAGGATCATATAAAATTTTATGTGAGTGTTAAGCATGTTATAAACAATCTGATATAACACATAGAGATATGAATGATGGAAAGGTCTGGTGAAGGGACACTACAATGCTGAACCAAGTGGAAGAATACCTCTATCATCCATTTTCACACATTTTTTTTCAGTGCATTGATAGGATCAAGATTTTCCTTTCCTTATTATCAAGGTAGATTACATTAGTGGATTCACAGGAGGTAAAATTATTTTCACCCTTCAAATGGATTGGGTAATCTATAATTATATATTATTCACTTTCTTCATCTTATAACTATTTATACACTAATTTTATCACATGATAGTTTTATCTATCACCATTTTATTGAACATTTTTATTGAACTAATGTTATTCTATATATGTATTTTTGTACATACAGACGAGTATATTTCTCATCACTCATTAAAGAAGTTTGTTTCTTTTGGTAGCAGATTGAGCTCATAACTAAAAGCCATAACTGTTCAAAATGTACAGAACATCTGACAATGGATGCCCAGTTCCTACTGATACAGCTACAACAGAATGCTTAAAACAAGTTTCAGAAACATCATGGCACCATGGAAGAGGGATCCAAAAGTGCATAAGAGCCACAGTACTTGGCAGCCCATCACTGAAAGTTATCCAAAAATGTCAAAAATACTATATCCATTAATCTCAGCAATATGGATTCTAAACATAGTCTAAATAATGAAACATCATTACAAATGCTAATGCAGATGGTGATGTATCACTGGGCAGTCTTAGACTCAGAAGTACCGAGAATTATGGAGAACTGAGAAAGGGTGAACCAGTCTTTCCCTGTCAAGAGCTCCTTAATTGCTTATCCAACACCAAGTGGCCAAACCTAAATGCATATGCATACAAACAACATTAAATAGACTCTGAAGGTTGTATTTTTAAGTATGGGTGTACAAGAATAATAATAAAATAAAATGGGGACATACATTTTCGAGGAAACAAGGACAGGGAAGTCATACCAGGAAATAGAAGGAGGAGAAATAAAAAAGATTAATTAACAATAAAATAAAATTTTAACTAAATTGAATTTAATAACATATCTCATATTGAAATTTACTCTAGGCTGTGTTTCTGACACTTTTTGTCTGCTTGTAGGGTGCTTCCTCATAATAGGTTGCTTTGTCTACCCTTGATGTGAATAAGGAATTTTGCTTTACCATGCTGTATTTTGTTGTGTCCTGTTTGGCTATAGTCTCTTAGTCTCTGGAAGGCATGCTCCTTTTAGAAGGAAAATGATGTGGAGTGGACCTGAGATGAGGTAGGTGTGGTGTTGTGGGTGCAATAAAGTAATTTAAAATTTTATTAACTAATATTCAAGTTATCCAGTGATCTTTAACCTATTTAACTCAGAAATTAATACAATATTTCTAGCTGTAACTAGTTTTCCAGTTTAGCAATAAAGAATGTCTTAGAATGTAGTCTTTAGAAATTTTTTCACTCCGGATTTTGATGTATATATAAACATAAAATTCCTAATACTTATGAAAAGATTATCACACATTTAGTTTACAGTCAGTAGCATTAGCTTATGTTGATCATATAAATATAATTTTTATAATATTTCATATTTTTTTCACATAGTTATTTTACGAACAGTTATTTTCCTACCAACTTGAGAAAAATTAGCTAAAATTTCACATATGGAAATCCAAACTTGACTCATATTTCTATGCAAAAGATTTGTTTCTGTACAATGCTTGAATATTAACCTCTCATTGATATGTATAGATTTGTGGCAGTTCTGAAAGCAAGGTTGTAGTGAGTGAAATGAATGTAGGAAATTAGTAGATTGATGTCACATGATCTGAGGAATGGAGACATCAATTAGATATTAAAGCAGAAAATATCATCCAACTTCCATTTCTTTCTATAGAACTTTGAAACATATAGTCATTCACAATTATGGAAATAGGAAATCACAGTTGGTAGTTCATGTGTCAGTCTGAGTGTGCATGAATGTGTGTGTACTCTTTATGTTATTATCAATAGGTAACAGCATAAAGATAAATTTTAAAAATCTTCTATAGTGTCTAATATGGTAAATTTATTTCAGTATCTTGACTATCAGATTGGTACGAACTCTGCTAACATTTTCTTAGGTACTTCTATATTCTGCAGTTTTGATTAGAATTTCTGCTCTTTCCAGATATTTATATCAGCGTGCAATTATTTGACCTATTGTAATAAAATCTACTCATTGGTTTATTAAAACTACTTACTAGTTGCCATGGATATATCATGGTTTTGTATCAATGCTATTCATAGTAAATATGCCATGATTTTGTAATTTTAATTTTAAAGTTTGGATATTTAAGCTTTTATGTCCCTTAAACCGTAACATGTCATAACATCAGATTTGTGTGATCATAAACATGAGTTAATAATATTTTGGTTATAATATATGTGAAACAAATAAAAAATATATGTATTAAGAAATATAATCCACTAATTACATAAATTATATTAAACATTATCTACTAATAATATGCATATACATGAAATGTCTTCATTTTGGGCAAAATTATTCATCTGTTTAATAAACAAAATTAGCCCACTCAAAAGATACTTTAATGAAATTTCATCTCTTTCTGAAGCTGATGTATGAGTGTGGGTTTCAGTTAGGGAGTTTCAGTCTCCACCAGCCTTTATAAAATAAGCAACAGTTGGCGGTTTCTTGATAACATCACATATTCCAACGCTGCTTTTCCCAACCTTCACAAGCTTACCCAGGTATCTTGGTTAAACTGTAATTTGCATAACTGAATTCTGCCTGCATATCTGACTTCTTCCATTTCCTTCCATTGTAATCTTATTTCCTCTTTTGAATTGATGAGTGCTGCATCCAGATCAACTAAGGCTATACAACCGCAGCACAGGATAATTTCCCGTGCTGTTGTTACATGTGTGGTACCCTCGTCTCCAGCTGCCTTTTCATTTGGAACTTTTGTGAAACTTTCACATTTCTTCAACTCAGTTTGTAAAGAAAGGTAACTCAAATTGTCTTCCTCCATGGATTTTCTATTAAAATAATTATTTACCAAGTGTAACTTAAGGTACAATTTTCCTCAAAAAATATGTAAGAAACTCTGCTTTACATTTAAAACTTTCACAGTATTTTGGGTAAAACAAGGCTTACTAAAACAATATTTATTCACGTTACTTCTAAGCCTAGTTCTTATTTCATAATCTTTATGAAAAATAATTTGATTTGCACAAAAAACTGTATGAGGCACACTTAATAAACAAGTATATGTGTGCATAACTCCACCTCCAAAGAATCACATGTCTTTTCTGTATGAAAGAAGCCAATATTTTCTACTCAAATCTCAGTTGCTCTGAGATCAGTTCATTCTGTCTACTAAATGATCCTCCAGGAAAAGTCAAGTGTAGGTCATGTGATGGCAGCAAATCTTAATAGACCACGTCATCTTCTGTATCCTCATATGATGATTCAAAAAAGAATAGAAAAGAAATCTTACTTCTTTTTTATATTATTATAATAATTACTTTATTAATAATAAAAATCAAAATTTACACTTCCTCCCCTCCACCTACTTTCCTCCAGCTCCCCCTCTCGCCCTCCACCCTTCCCGTCCAGTCCTAAGAGAGGGCAGGGTATCCTGCCCTGTGGGAAGTCCAAGGCCCTTCCCCCTTTATCCAGGATTAGGAAGATATGCATCCAAATAAAACTAGGATCCCTAAAAGCCAGTAAATGAAGTAGAGACAAATCCCAGTGCCATTATCATTGGCTTCTTAGTCTGCTCCAATTGTCAGCCACGTTCCGAGGATCCAGTTTGATCCCATGCTCATTCAGTCCCATTACATCTGGCTTTGGTGAGCTCCCATTAGTTCAGGCACACTGTCTCAGTGGGTGGATTAACCCCTCGTGGTCCTGACTTCCTTGGTCGTATTCTCTCTGCTTCTGTTCTTCAACTGGACCTTGGGAGCTCAGACCAGTACTCCCATGTGGGTCTCTGTCTCGATCTCCATCTGTTGCTGGATGAAGGTTCAATGGTGGTATTCAAGGTAGTCATCAGTCTGGTTACGGGACAAGGCCAGTTCTGGCACTCTATTCTCCACTGCCCAGGGTTCTAGCTGGGGACATTCCTGTAGACATCTGGGACACCCTGTAGAGTCAAACCTCATGCCAACCCCACAATTCCTCCCTTAATTAAGATATCTTCTTCCCTGCTCCCATATCTGTCCTTCCTCCATCTCAACCATCCCACTCCCCCAAGCTCTTCCCAATCCTCCCCTTCTCCCTTCTCTGTCCCCCTCTCTCCTTTCCTCCATCCCACCCTCACCCCTATGCTCCAAAATTTGCCTGGAGATCTTGTCTGCTTCCAATTTCCAGAAGGATCTATATATGTTTTCCTTTGGATTCACCTATTACTTAGGTTCTTTAGGATCGCGAACCATAGGCTCAATGTCCTTTGTTTATGGCTAGAATCCACTTATGAGTGAGGACATAGCATATTCATCTTTTTGGGTCTGGGTTATCTCACTCAGGATAGTGTTTTCTACTTCCATCCATTTGCATACAAAATTCAATATGTCATTTTTTATTACTGCTGAGTAGTACTCTGAAGTGTAGATGTGCCACACTTTATCTGTTCTTCTGTTGAGGGGCATCTAGGTTGTTTCCAGGTTCTGTCTATTACAAATAATGCTGCTATGAACATAGTTGAACAAATGCTTTTGTAGTATGATTGGGTATTTCTTGGGTATATTCCCAAGAGTGGTATTGCTGGATCCTGAGGTAGGTTGATTCCCAATTTTCTGAGAAACTGCAACATTTATCTCCAAAGTGGTTGTACAAGGTTGCATTCCCACCAGCAGTGGATGAATGTTCACTTTACTCCACATCTTCTCCAACATAGGTTATTTTTAGGCTGACAGCATGGTATCATATGACCATTCATGTACAATTCTCTAAACTCCAATTCAAACTCTTACATTATTATTAATTCCAAATTATTACATAATTGTACTTATATACACACACACTCACACACACACACACACACATATATTTGCAAATTTAAAATGTACTATAAATCTTTTATAATGAGGTACAATGAATTACATGCTACAGTTTAAACATTAAATTTCTCTTAACTGTCCAGGTATTAATGGTTTCATCCCCAGGGAGGTATCATCAGTATGACGTAGATAGATTAAGAGACTGGACTGCTAATTATTGTCACTGAGAGAATGTTCTTGATGCAGATATGTCATGAAATAGACTAATTGTTTAACATGTGTTGTAATTGTTTGTGTTGTAGAATAATTATTTAACTATGTAAAGCTGTATTTGTTTATGAAATATTTGATTAACTATGTAGAGATGTGTTACTATTTCGCCTTGTCCGTCTAAGGCATCTAATTGGTCTAATAAAAAGCTGAATGGCAAATACCTAGGCAGTAGAAGGACAGGCAGGACTGACAAGCAGAGAGAAAATGGGGGCTGACTAGCCAGAATTGGAGGAAGCAAGAATGGAAATACATCAATGAAGTAAACAAGCTGAGGCAGCACAGAGGGTAATAGAAATGAGCTCATTTAAGTTACAAAAAAGGTAGTGAGAAATAATAGTATTGATGATTATTAATAAGTCTCCATGTCATGATTTTGGTGTTGGTGGTACATAAAGCCTGCTACATGGATATGAAGATCCTACCCCCTATTTTCTTTGTTTTGCATGCCATCAAAAAATTAGGTAACATACCTAAGTACATACTCCCATTATCAAACAGCTTCATTATTAGAAGTCTGAAAGAATATGATTCATATGATCTTGAACTGAAAACTCCAAATCTATAAGACAAAGTGAACTTTTACTTTTGGTATAAAAATTACCTTTAAATAAATTTTTACAGTGACAAAAATATTGATAAACATAAGGTAAACTAAATCTTTTTGTAAGGAACTTGCTTTTTAAATGTTGGCATATATATATATATATATGTATATGTATATATATGTATGTATATGTATATACACAAAATTGTTGCTTTTCTTGAATTTAAATTCTGTTTCCAACAGCAGTTTATGTTGCCCACACACTTTGAAGACATTTGACTCTGATCCATACACCACCTTTTCCATTTACTTTCTGTCTGAAATGTGCATGTGCTGTCATCTGCAGTCCCACCCTGCCAACCTTTCTCTTCTCTGCATTCCTATTCAGAACTCTGCTGCTCCTCATTTGACAGGATACAAAATGTAATGGTCATAAAAAAATGTCTGCTAACTTTCACTCTTGACAATTTTTCAAAAGGCACATTAAAAAATAATTGGAGAGAAACCGCACAGATTTTTTAAATATATTGAGTCATTTTTCTTCAATGCTTGACTGGTCAGCTTGCAAGATACCGTTCTCTCCATTTTTAACAAGCCAGCACTTGCTTTACGGGAAGAAATAGTGCTGTGCTGCACTCAACTTTCTCTTAGGTTTGTTGCAATAGACCTCTGATTTATTTGTTAAGTCAACAAGTAAAATAATCCTTTAGCACATGACTATTTTATGCTTTCAATTTTATCCTTTATTTATAAATACTTCCCTTCCGTAGACTAAATCTATCGCAATAAAAACTGACTGAAGTTTAAGTCATGAGTATTGTAAATTTGCTTCTTTGCTTTTGATCAATGCTTTAATGATTTTATCGCAGTCTTGGAGATTAATACATTGCATAGTCCTATTCATAGTCAATCCCAGATGATTTAATAATACTAGACGCCAGTGGCCTTATTTGACAATCATTAAATCTCATAAGAGATTGTAAGAAAGTTTAAATATACAATTTTACTTAGGGCTATGAATTGGTAAAATTACATAACTGAATATATATATATATATATAGTGTGTGTGTGTGTGTGTGTGTGTGTGTGTGTGTGTGTTTGTGCTAAAATTGAATGGAGGACCTTGTGCATGTTAGGTAAGTCGTCTAAATCAAGCAGTACCTCTATCCAAAGATAGAAACTTAATAAATTAAGTTTAGAGTTTCCACAAAGAAAAACAATTTACTTTGATTAGTGATCCAGGAATTAAAGTCAAATATTAAAATTTATAAGGAATTTTATCAGTATATTAAATGCATAATCAGAATGTGATTTTTCTTAGACCCTATAAATGTAAAGTTTATTTTGTGTTATCTTTACTAATTTTATTTGATTATTATGGTAACTAGAACCTTATTTAAAATATAAAGGTTTGATACTCTTCTGTAAAATGTTTATATTTGTGAAGAAGACTCACAGGATTTTCACAATAAATACCAATGAATTACATCAATAAGTTTAAAATATATCAGTAAGTATACGATCTTAAAAGACAGGAAATAATATTTACTAATGATAAATAGTGTAAAATGTTTGTATGACACAAAAAATTATTTTCTAACACTGACAAACTTCCAAATGAAATGGAGAAATTCTGTTTGGAATTTTTTTAAGTTGTCACATATATTTTGAGAGAATCGCTCCAGGAATTAAAGCTAACTCAAGTGAATGATTCAGTGAGGAATATTAACCAATTCTGATGATGAAATAGTAGTCATTGAAACATGATGCAATATCCTTTTGCCTGTTGTCTCATGCATCTTCCACTTCTAATTCACTAAGTAAGTTAAGTCTCTACTTTCCAAAAATGACTTACAAGAGTCATTCTGCCTGTAAGGACATTTCTGGAAACAATTTATTTTCTCCTGAAATGCATAATAAGTGAAATGACATCTTGGGTTAAGTGATCTTTGGGAAACTATTCAGCAGAATTCTCTTCCCTGGACTATCTTCAAATGAATCAAGCACTTTGTAAAGCAATAGTTGAAGCAAATTCAAAACCCCTAAAGGCAGACACCCGTCAGAAGGTTTTTAGTAAAAATTAGTTTAAAATGTATTCAAGAAATATCATGTATTATGTCAGTAGTTATTTAATATGTTCACAACTTTTTTCATCAGACAATACTACACAGTTTTTAAAATTTTTCCCACTATATCAGTTGGCTATTAAAAATAGTTTACTATGATAAAGTAATTTTTCTTTCTCTCTGCTAACTCTGCATTTAGTAGAAACATGAGGAGATTCAGAAATATTGTGGGAAATGAAGCTAAGCTTTAGTTCATTAACAAGATGTGCTGGCTGAGAATTACAGTGGATTTATACACACACGCACACACACACACACACACACACACACACACAAACACACACACACAAGAAAATAAACAAAAAACATGCAATTCTTTTATCCTGACTGAAGAATTTGAAATATTTTGTCAAAATAAAGATAAATAGAACTTTCATTAAGAAAAAAGAATGCATTTGATTTTATCTGTTTATTAGGTTGTGAGAAAACATGTTTCCAAGGTGGGTAGATTAACTTTAACCTCAAACTCAGCTATCTTAGACACCTACAGGCTGGAATTTCATCATACATTGTGATAATGGTTTTAGTGTAAACGATTTAGCACTTTTTTACTCATAATTTACATATTACTGTAAAAATAGAAAGAAGAGAATGGATGATTCTGTCTAATACATGAGAGAAGCCTTGTCTTAAGATCCTGTTTTGTTGTTGAATGATGTCTCTGCTGTTAAGCGTACTTGAAGCCAAGCTGAAAAGCTACATTTCACTCATGACTTCTAAATATTGTCCCATGATCTGTACAGTTCAGAGTAAGATTCATGCATAGACACACACACTAAATAAATGAGTAAATAAATATTATATATGTATGTGTGTGTATTTGAATTAATAAAAATCATGCTTTAAGATTACTTTAAATATTCCTGGTATGATTTTAAAACTTTTGAAGAAAATACACTTATTACAGATTTAGACTTATTTGTAATTACATTGCAAAAATTCAGTCAGGGAACCAAATGTGTACTTTTTGTATATTTTTCATATGAATAAATAAATATAGTTTTAAATTTTCAGAGCACTCAATTTCCAGTGTAAACAACAAAAATAATGAATCTGGCAGAAGCTGCAGTAAATAATGTGATATTCAATTTAGTTTGTAATTCAACTACAATATACCAGGGATAATTTCCTTTCTTTAGATTTGTTTATACTATATATAGTAAGAGGATTTTCCAGAGCCTGACTTCTTAGGTTATTCTTTTGTTTCCACATAAGAATTCAATTATGAACACTCTTTGTTACAGAAACTATTATTCTATCGAATAACTAGCTTTGTAGGTTTTTCAACAAATACTTAGTTTAGTTAATATATTTCTAAATTAGTTAATTACTAAAAATTTGACTAGTAAAAATTAATTATTTTTCATTTTATATATTTTAAGACACTAAAATATATTATTGTCTTTCTGCAAAAAGTAGAAATAATAAATGATATATTAGAAGGTAAACAATTTTGACTTTTGTTTGATCAGAGATATAATATTTATAATACAGTTGCCTATTTGCCATGTTATATATTTTTTATTGTTCACATACATTTTCAAGTAATTTATTTGCCTGAAGCATTTTTGATTTCTGAGTTACAAGGCTATGTTCACCAAAGCACTATATAGAACAAGTCAAAACTCAATATATCTCTTCTATATTTTACACTGATAATTTTATTGATTCAGTTGCTAAATTTAGATTACTATTATGCTCTGCAAAATTTTTATCCTAAGAGACTAATGTCATTCTACTACATAGGGATATTCAAATTTTCCAGAAAACTTATTTACGGGTATATCATTTCTTATTATACATTCTTGGCACATTCACTAAAATTTATGTTTAAGTTTAGGTTTGATGTAATTTTCACCCTTTTGTGTGCATGTGTGTGTTCATGTTTATAAAGGTAGGTACCTGCATTCCACAGCATACCTGAGGCTATTAGAAAAATCATATATAGTAGATCTTCATCCTCTATATCTGTTTGAGACAGTGTTTTGTTGCTCATCACTATTTCCTCTGGTTATGTCTGTTGACCTTCAGGAGACTCACGTCTTTATCTTCTATCTTTGGTGCTGGGATTACAAATGTGAGCTATTAGTACATTATTTTACTTGAGATCTGCACTCAGCTTCTTATCCTCATAGGACAAGTAATTTACCCATTTAACTTTCTCCTCATCCATTTAAAACTCTGTTATATTGTGTTTAATGTTTTGAAACTGTAAGACAGTGGAGAAAAGGGAACTCATGTACAATGTTTAGGATAACAGTAGCTAGTACAATTCTTACTGTGAAAAAGAGGTATAGAAACTAAAAAAAAATCCTTGCATATTTGCTACATGGTATATCAATCTCATTTGTGAATGTAAAAAAATGATTTGAAATCAATATATCAGATATGTCTGAATTTCCATTTCTGTTGAAGCCTCAGTCATGGTAGCTTCCATAGGAAGTTAACCTAACTGAAACATCTTGTGCACATGTGCATGTGGGTTTCCTTCATTTATTCTCCTGTCATGCACATGTGCACATGCAAACACACACGCACGTGCACACACACCTTATTCAGCTATAGTAAACATGAAAATGTTCTACCATTTTCTAACAATTCAGAAACCAAGAAGATAGCATCTAACATGAAATTAACCAGTTTCAGAAGTATACATTTATACATTTCACATATTCTACTTATATGTAAGATCCCAAATAAGTGAATAAGTGATACAATCAAAGCAATGCTGAAAATTATAACTATTAGAGACTTGGGAATGTTTGAACTCGAAATTGCTAATCAAGCAGCAAGATGTTTCAGTTAGACCACAGTTATTAGAGTTAATAATAACTCTCATAATTGGATCAGGTCAAACTTTATATATTGCTTATAATATATATATATATGAATTATTTTTTCTTGGGAATATATAATAATGATACACTAAAAATTTAAAAAATAAGCTAGTGTAACAGGAATACATTAAAATATAGTTTTGATATAGAAGTTGTAGTTTCCATTTTTGGATGAAATATTTTATTTTTCTTAATATACCAGGGCAATGACATTAAAATAGTTTAGGATCCACAGTCTACATACACAAAGCTAATTAGCCTGAATTCAATATATTCTTGAATTTTATGTATTGTTCTTTGACTTTATGGAATAAGATGTAACTACAGGCAAACACTTAAGAATAATTTTAATGATTTTGATTAAACTTTAGCATACATATACCAAAGAAAACTTATTTGGAATAATATTTGAACTGAATATATATATATATATATATATATATATATATATATATATATATATATATTCAGTTCAAATATATATATATATTCAGTTCAAATATATATATATATATATTCAGTTCAAATATATATATATATATATATATATATATATATATATATATATATCCCATTGAGAATTTACTGACATCTGTGTTGATGCTTGTGTAATGTGATTTGTTTGTATGGGTTGTATGGGTGTGTTTCCGTGCAGGGTTTGTGATGTGGATGCACATACATCAGTTGTTCAAAACTTTCTAAGGAAGAGCCTTAGTATCACATTAAAATGGGAGACACATCAGCTTGAGCTTTTGTTGTAAAGGCAGCAGTAAAAGCTCTCATCAATGTGGTTGAGTTGCATGTTTGGAATATCATGCCTGCATAGAAGGAGGGAAGGAAAGAAAAATTGCTTGTATCTTTTAACCCCCAGACATATAGGAAAGGAAGAAATACATACTATAAAAGAAGCCTATTGTGGGATATTATTCTACTTGTGTAAAAGTGTGTTACATTTAATTCTGCTGCCTTTTTTAATGATGCAAAGATGTGTTAATTTGTTTGTTTAAATAAAATAAACCTGGGTTCAATAGGCTGAGTCACTGACTAGCTGACAGGAAGGAGGAAGAAGCTAAGTATAGTGAGGCTGAGTGTAAGGATGCAAGCAAGGAGAAAAGTTTAACTATTTGCTATTCAGCTTCTCTTAGTGAGCAGAATTTCATCTCAACCTTTGAGTCCTGGGTTCTATAGGAGGATATAGATTTAGATAAAGTTTCCTTTAGTGACCATGATAGAGCTGGTGACTGAGGAAACAGAATTTTTGCCTGGATATGACTACAACCACTGTTGGTCACTATGGAGCTATAATTTTAGGCTGGGGTAGCAGTTTCTTATGGTGCAGTTACTGTACTGAATGCAAACAACAGCATTCATCAGTTTTAGAGTGTGAAATTATGTTGATTGAGTTTTCTGTCCTGCATGGTTCCAACAAAATCATTAGTCCCAAAGAAATTACACAAAGGTCTACATTAGTTATAAACTGATTGGCCCATTAGCTCAGGCTTCTTATTAATTCTTATAACTTATATTATCCCGTTTTTCTTGACTATGCTAGCCATGTGGCTTGGTACCTTATTCAGTGAGGCAGTCACATCTTGATTCTCCTGTGGCGGGGTCACCACTGCAGACCAAGATTTCCTCTTCCCAGAATTCTCCTGTTCTTGTTGACACGCCTCTATTTCCTGTCTGGTTGTCCTGCCTATACTTCCTGCCTCGCTACTGGTCAATCAGCGTTTATTTAAAATATAATTGACAGAATATAGACCATTGTCCCACAACAAAATTATATGCCTTCCAAATTATTTTGAAATTCTTAAAAATCCTAGAATATACAAATGTGTTATTTAAAATAAAGTCTTCCTGAATACATTCAAGATGTGATTAATCATACTGGATACCCAGCTTGCCACCACTAACCAAGGGCTGGGTCATATTGGAATGTTGCCAGTTAGTGGTATGAGAAGGCACATATACACGATTAGAGTACTGTGAGACAAGCAAAAGAAATTGAATTTATTCAGCCACAAATGACAAGGCCACGGGACATAAACATCTTAAAATTGTATTGTGAAGCCCTGTCATTCTCTCCATCCAATGCCAGGTGAAGGTTCTATGGTGACATGCAGGATACTCATGAGTATGGCAATAGGATCTGGACATTTCTGGCACCCTCTCCTCAGCTGCCCAAGGACCTAGCTGGGGGCGTCTTCCTGGACACCTGGGAACCCCTCTAGAGTCAAGTCTCTGCCAACCCTAGAATGGCTCCCTTAATTAAGATATATAATTACTTGTTCCCATATCCTCCCTTCCTATATCCCAACCATCCAATTCCCCCAAGCTCTTCCCATCCTCCACTTCACACTTTTCTCTCCCCATCCTCCCCTCCCCCCATCCCACCCCACCCTTATGTTCCCATTTTTTTGTCCGGACTGAGCTCCCAGGGTCCTGATGGGGAGCAGAGGGAGGGAGATCGTGAGCAGGGAAGTCGGAATCGTGAGGAGTGCGTTTACCCATTGAGATGGTGGGACAGATCTGGCGGGAGACCACCAGGTCCAGTTGGAGTGGGACTGATGGAACACAGGACCAGGCCGGACTCTCTGAGTGTGGCTGACGGTGGAGGAGTACTGAGAAGCCAAGGACAATGGCGATGAACATAAATTCTACGGCATGGACGGGCTCACTGTGAGCCTTGTCAGTTTGGTTGCTCACCTTCCTGGACTTGGGGGGAGCTGGGAGGACCTTGGACTTAACATGGTGGGGGGAACCCTGATGGCTCTTTGTCTTGGAGAGGGGTGGAGTGGGGGTGCGGGTGGAGGGGAGGGGAGGGAAGGGAGAGGAGGAGGGGAGGAGATGGAAATCTTTAATAAAAAAATGAGAGAAAAAAAAAGAAAAAAATTGTATTGTGAAGACAGATGGTTGTTAAAGTAACCTATGCTAAAGTGTTCAGTGGTGTATGGATGATGAAGAAAACTACAAATGGGATTTATAGAATAAAATTATCCAGCAAAAGCTTATTACTCAAAAGAGAATATTGTAAATACAAGAACATTTGACATCCAGGATGTAAAGTTTTCAGAAGAGCAGAGGACTAGTTCAGAGAAAAGAAATAGACTGATATTATTATAGGAGGAAGTATGAAGAAGGGGGCATCCTCACAACTAAAAAATATCTATTTCCTAAGAAAACTGGAATATTAATATACAAAATTATTCCAAAAGAAAGTACAGTGATGGGGAATAAAAATATGTGCAAGTTAACATTACATAAGATTTTATAGATTTTCTAATGACTATAATGTTTGAAAGGAAACCCAGGAAGCACAGATATTGACACAATGGTTGTTTTCTACAGCTGCTGCAGTTCCTTGTGAACGGAGAGAAGCTCTTGCAATTGTGACCAGGCCTGAAAATGAACTGAGGACATTTATTATATCTTGTGTATGCCTTCTTGTTCTGGAGCTTTTAGGTGTGCTGTTAAGTTCTTGAGTGATACCTCTCCAGGTTATTTTGTAGGCATTAGTGCTCTGAACTTGCTTCTTAGAAATGCCTTCATTGTGTCCCATAAGTCTCAGTATGTTGTATAACCACTTTCTTTTAATTCTAGAAAGTATTTCATTTCATTGTTGATTTTTGTTTGACCCATTTTTTTTTTTTTTTTTTTTTTTTTGGTTTTTCGAGACAGGGTTTCTCTGCAGCTTTTTTAGAGCCTGTCCTGGAACTAGCTCTTGTAGACCAGGCTGGCCTCGAACTCACAGAGATCCGCCTGCCTCTGCCTCCCGAGTGCTGGGATTAAAGGCGTGCGCCACCACCGCCCGGCTTGACTCATTTTATAAAAAAAAAATCCAATAGTGAGTTGTTCAGTTTCTCTGAGTTTGTAAGCTTTCTATTGTTTCTGTTGTTGATATCCAGTTCTAACCTGTTTTGTTTAGATAGGATACAGTGTAATATTTCAATGTTTTGTATCTGTTGAGACTTCCTTTGTATCCAAGAATGTGATCAATTTTGGAGAAAGTTCAATGAAATGCTAAGAAGAAGGTATATTCCTTTCTGATTGCTTTCTTTCAGTTTGTTGATTTTATACTACTATGATATGCTAGATTTTATTTTTACCATATTTCATTTTATAATCATCTCTTAGAAGCTGATTTATTTTTAAAAAGAGACAGAAAGTGGGTAGATCCTGATGGGAGGAGAGATGGGTTGGAATTGGGTGGAGTAGAGGGAGGGGAAATGGCAAATAGAAAATAGTATGTGGGAACAAAAATCTATTTTCAATGTAAGGACAACTGTATGCTGAGTATATTAGGAACAGGGAGGTAAAATCATTATTCTTCTGTATAACATTTCTATACTTTATACAACATTATTAAACAATTTGTTCAATCAATTAAATGAAGCAAATAAACATTGGCTCTTTGTCCTAATAAATCTATTCAAATTTTTCCCCATTTTCCCTTTTCTCAAAGTAACTGAAATCAAGGATCTTTTTACTCAGTTAACATAAAATGTTGAAAGAATTTTAGTTTAGTTTGTTCACAAGCTATCATATTTATTTAAAATTTTATGTAAAATATAATTAAAATATTTTTGTATGATCATGAGGTTTTTGGTATTTCTCCATTGCACCAAATGAAAGCTGTTAAAACCAACCATATAGGGAGAGAAATGTTGAATAGCTTTGCTTTCAGAGATTAAATAGCTTTGATTTAAGAGATTCTATAGTAAGAAGGGGGAAATGATAGATGGTACTCAGTTACAACTAGTACGCAGAGTTAGCTGTATTGCTGAGTGTTGTTTCTTGACCACAGGGACTATTGTAAACTACCTAGGAGACCAACTTAGAGCACACCTTTTCTGTATTTACCTGTACAGTTCCAGTAAGTTATATAACTTTCTTGTACTGAACATCAGAGAAACTGGATATTCTGTCAGTCAGTATTTTTGATGGAAAGGATGAATGGGTAAAAGTCTTTTGTGTCTTTTAGTTTTGTCAGTTATTTTTAAGGTTTACTTAGCAATATGTGAGTTTTTCTTCAGTCTATTTATCTATCTTACTAAATATTTTTGGAAACTAACTTGCTAAAACTCCCATTTAGATTGAAAAACAACAGAAGATTTGCTGTTAATGCTTGTTCATTGATTTTTGTTTTGAACGATGATGTATTTTATCAATTTTACATGGAGTGACTTGTAGATTAGATTTATAACTAATTCATCAGTTTTATGAACAATTTATTGTATTGAAGGTTTCTACATTCCTGTAATTTTGAACAACTATAGTCTGTCCAATCTTAAAGGGAAAAGATAAATACTTCAGAGCAAATGCAGCCCTGGAATACATCACCCTCTCTCCAGATTCTGCCTTTTGCCTTTTGCTGGATCACACCAGAAAGACAGGACAAGGGATGTCAGAGTTGGGCTCACTGTTAGGATCACCTCTAAAAAGTTTGGGGATTGAGATCCAGAATGGTTTGCTAAGGTACAGGAAGAGAAGGGGACATTGTAAACAGTGTGAATCTTCCCACAAAATTTGATACATTATACAAGGTTTTTTTTTTTTAACAATTAATCTGAAGGAAAAGTTATTTGAAAAATAAGATGATAAGAAAGCAAACTCCTTTAAATACTGAAATGGAAGAGTTTTTGTGGCCAGGAAGCTCAACAAACAATTCCCTATGATATGAGAGCATGGCGGATTCCTGCTGCCATACAGAGATGTTTTTAGGCTGTGCAGTGCTCGGCATGGCAGATTTGGCTGTAACTCAGATAAAAAGAGTTTATGTGTTGCACACTCATTCTCAGAGTTAGAATGCTAATTGTGGCTCCTACCTGGTGGCCCCAGAGCTAGCAGAAATGGTACTTCCACCATGGTGAAATTGGAGAGAGGTAGAGCCAACATCCAGAGGAGCTGTAACCAAGCTGCTTAGCATTTTAAAAGCTCTTCAAGACAGTAAAACATTAAAAACAATACAATAGGACAGATTCAGAAATAAAAGACCTCTAAATGGGACATATTGCTAGATAAACGTATGTAGGCTTGGGAGAGAAAAAAGGAGTATAAAAAGTCATAAAATAAAGTTAATGCTTAAAAAAGGGAGTAAAGTCTTTAAAGAAACAGAGTACAGATAATCATAGATTAAAAAATTAAAAAATTAAGCCACATAAAAATAAAAAATTCAGTGTCTAGATTTTGTATATTATTGTGTTTTCTTTAAATTTTTGACTGTAAAGGAGCTAACTGCAGAGAGACATTTCCTTGTGTGTGCTGCTAAGCTAATTGAGCATCTATATTATAAATTATCTTAACTTCAAAATTCGGGTCTAGGCATATGGTGCTTTGGAAAAGAGGTTTTTCTTTTGTTTTCACAGAGGATGATACCCTATGGATTGCTTCGAAACCAATATGGTATGATAGACCATGCCCTCCTGAAAGGTTGCCATAAACACCCTCAAAAACTTACTTTGCTGAATTGCCAACTGAGATAAGCCTAGCATGCAGGATACACCATAAAAGACCTGATTAACAGCACCCCCATACAGCACAAAGCAGTTTGGGAAAAAAAAACCTATACCCATATTCCCCAATATTGTTTATATTTTTTTTACATTTAAAGGGGGGTATAGTATAGATATGAATAATTTGCATTGGCATGGATTTTGCTTTATTGAAATAAATTTGTCAATTTTGTTATATGCATATTTCTGATTTTAATTAAGGTATTGTGATTGTGTAGTTTATTCAAAAATATAATGTATAATTAGAAAATATAGGTTGTTAATGGATAATCATCTATAAAAGTCAAGATTGTAGTCATGTTAGCTTGATTTTTTTTAGATGTTCATAGATATATTTCAAATAGGCATTCTTCATATCTTTGAAAGACTACAGAATATGGCATTTAAAATGTTTTAATAACTTATGGCTTTTAATGACAATCAGACACATCTGCTCCTGGCAACACCAAGCTATTTCCTGAAGAAGATGGGCATCAAAGAGGCTCCTTATGGAGTTAGTTAGCCCATTGGGCAAGAAAATGTTCTTGCCTGGGCTGATGCATAAATTGGACATAAAGAACCCACAAGAGAGATGACTGCTAAACTTATCAAAAGTTGAGATGGTCCTTCGGGGTTCCTGTTTCATGAAAGATTCTGCCAGACATTCTGGAGGAAACAAAAGAAATTGATTAAACTATATTTAAAATTCCCTTCTTCATGAAAAAGTCTGCTGGATACTATGAGCCTGTAGGCTAAAGATGGATGCCCCAACAGTACAGAAAATCTTTGGGTGACTGTACAGGCAGTGATATGTCTGTCATTTCTAGAGTTTTGGAAGTTGCTTACTTCTCATTTACTTAGGTAATATTATATTTCTGGAGTCTTGGATAGAGTTAAAATATAGATAGATAGTTATAGTTTACATTTGTCATCATAAAAGATAAAATTGATATAAATATTGTAATTGTAATTCTTGCCTGATACCCGTTTTGCTATATGTAATTTTACTATGTTAAATTTAAAGCCTTCCTTTTTTGCTTAAATAGAAAAGGGGAAATGGTGTAGGAGGTCCTTCTGTTTATGTGTTGCTTTCATTGGTTAATAAATAAAGAAACTGCTTGGCCTGATAGGGCAGAACTTAAGTAGGTGGAGAAGACTGAACTGAATTCTGGGAGGAAGAAAGCAGAGTGAGAGAAAGCTGCCATGGAGACACCAGGTCAGACATGCTAAATCTTTCCCAGTAAGCCATGACCTCATGGTGAACACAGATTATTAGAAATGGGTTAAATCAAAATGTGCGAGTTAGCCAATAGGAAGCTAGAGCTAATGGCCAAGCAGTGTTTTCAGTTTCTGTGTGGCTATTTTGGGTATAAGCTAACCAGATGGGCAGAACAAAGGGACCCCTGGTTCATCAACAAGTGCCTTGCTTTTGGTGATGTTTGCCAATGAGGTACTAAATATCATAAGTTCCTTGCTACCATCCATAACTTGATGGTTAGATCCTACTGTTATAAACAATATATTTGAGATATCAAACATGGTGAAATTATGCTCACAAAATCTTGGAAACTGTATCACTAGTGGCTTAACTACATCGGCAGAAGAATTTTTTCCTGTTGCCATCTTGTTCTGTTCCTTTTTGTAGCATGAATTTTTTGTAATTATTCATGACAAATAACTTATGTTAAGATATTTCTCAAAATATTATTCATGAAGTAGGAAAGTTGGCTCAACAGTTAAGAGCACGAATTTCCCTTTGAGAGGATCTAGTTTTTACATCGAGCAGCTCATCCCTGCCTGTAACTCCAGAAAAAGAAATACCATGTTCCCAATATAATACAGTATTAACTATATGTAAATATCTATACTATATTACATATTACTAGATAAATATATGTATGTATATAAATATTAACTATACAAATCTTAACTATAAGTAAACATAATTTTTCCTACCAAAACACCTTTAATTCATCAACTTAATAACAGCAATTCTTGTTTGAGTATTATTCAGCAGCTCATGGTGACCTTGCAGGTGAATTTCTGTCATATTTCTATGACTGATCATTTATCCTGGAATGATCCCTAACATGACCTAATCTGACCAACTCGTACATAGTATATGTGACTCAGCTCCTTATGTCTTTATCTGACAATATTATTTTCTTTAATTCAAAACATTTACTTAGTAATTATACGAAATGTGCTCCGTTCATTGTGTAGCTATTTGAATGTCTATTTTGTGCAATGTTTAACAATAAACTCCCTCATATGATTCCACTTGTTATCTAATTTCCTTTTTAAATTAAGGTTCTTAGTATACTGCATAGAATAAGATATCATCTAATAATAACTTATTAACTACTCTGTTGAACTAAAGAGCCTGTTCTCAGCACTGTGTACCTGCCTTGATATATTTAAATCAAAATTAAAATGAAATAACTTTGGCTTGGTACTATGTTGTTTAACTTTGCAATTTATAAGTGTACAAGCAATACAATCTTTATGGAGATCTTCAGCAGTACATATTGGCTTTAGCTTTGAAAAATCCATAATCATCACCAAAATCTGCTTATTTTTGGCAAAGTGCAGTTGCAAAAGTCATTTGCTTACTGATAATTTGAAGCATTTCTTTCTAAAACTGGGCTTTTTATTTCATGGTCTATCATTAACATCTTCAAGGAATGGTGAGAGCTGTCTACTACCACAGCTTCCTCTCCTGGATTTAGGTTTTGTACCTTTACTGAATCCTTTTCTGTTTCTAGCATAGAAAACTATAAGTATCTCTTTCACCAAACTCAGTTTGTATTTCATCTCTCAGTTTGACATTTCAGTTGTATTTTCTATTGCTGCCATGTTTGACATATTATGCGGGTGGCAGCCCCTATAGCAAAGGCACCACAATTTGTACATTTCACAACAAAATTTCATTATTATATCTTATTAATAAAATACTTTTACATCTGATGTCAAGACCAAGAAGCTAATTTGAAATATTTAGCTGAAGAAAATACAAAAAATATATTAAAATCAGGTCCTGATGAGGAGCAAAAGGAGGGAGATCATGAGCAAGGAAGTCAGGACCGTGAGGAGTGCGTTTACCCATTGAGAAGGTGGGACAGATCTAAAGGGAGACCACCAAGTCCAGTTGGAATGGGACTGATTGAACAGGGGACCAAACCGGACTCTCTCAATGTGGCTGACGGCAGAGGAGGACTGAGAAACCAAGGACAACGGCAATGAACATGAACTCTACAGCATGGACGGGCTCACTGTGAGCCTTGTCAGTTTGGTTGCTCACCTTCCTGGATTTAGGGGGAGCTGGGAGGACCTTGGACTTAACATAGTGAAGGGAACCCTGATGGCTCCTTGTCTTGGAGAGGGGTGGAGTGGGGGTATGGGTGGAAGGGAGGGGAGGGAAGGGGGAGGAGGAGGGGAGGAGATGGAAATCTTTAATAAAAAAAATTGAGGAAAAAAAGAAAAAAATATTAAAATCATTTGTGCAAGCTAGCTTTCACCTTATGTTACTCACATCTGTCACAGATCTGGAAGATTCTCAGTGAGGACAGTGGTCACTGAACAAACATGAAGCCTAAATTCTTTCCCATCACTCATTCAAGAGTTATGTGTGGTATATACTTGTAATTTTAACACTAGGCAAGAGACACAGAGAAACCAGAGCTGGGCTGGCCACTAAGTTTTACTGAATTGATGAGCTCAATTTCCAATGGGAGACCCTGTTTTTAAAGCTAAGATGACAAGAATTGAGAGAAACATAACATTGACCTATAGCTTCATTTAACTCAGAAAGAACTGATACACTTATATTATTATCAATAATTATTTCTCACTTAAATTTTGGTATTTGTGGCAATTATACTTTTAAAGGGAAACCATAGAGTTGACTATTTAAATTTGTAAAGCACACTTTTATATGATTATTGGCCATTAAGTAGAATGAAGAATTTAGTAGGTCTTCAGAAGTGGCCAGATTATAAAATATTATTACATATTTGTTTGATAAATATTAGAATGCAACTTTTCTATATGTTGCAAAAATGAAAATATGCTAAAAACTCTTAACAAAAGTCAAACAAGCATAAAAATCCAATACAATAACTTGTTTAGTTTACTAAGAGGAAACTACAAATAGTGAGTGACAATAATTTTGGCAGCTAGGAGAGTACAGTCTGCACTGCCTAGATACCCAAACAGTATACATAAATTAGATAAATTGCTGGTGCTTTATCTGTTTTCTTTTCTTTATTTTGACAGGTTTTATTTTATAAGAATTAATTCTTTTAAAATTGTTTTTCTCCTATAGTGTAGTCATTGATATTTTTGTCTCAAATGGACTTAATTATAACAAGTGTTTCACCTTTGTTATGTCACCAGGAAAAGAAGACAGGATGCTTATACCCTTATAAGATTTCTCTCAACAATGCCCTTATTGATTGCTATTTATTCCAAAAGTGCATGTTTGAGCTCTTCCATTGATTGATTTTATTTTAGGCTAAAAATGCAAATGAATAGAATATGGTCTTTCAGGAATGAAACTTGATATTATATACTTGTTATTCTTATAACTCTCATTTTATTACAGCCTTCTCTATGTAATTCCAGATGAGGATACAACATGTCTAAATTCATTGATCAAAAAAGTAAGCTAATTTTTTAAAGGAGTTAGAAACCAGCAAAGCAAATAATGCTTTCAGTCTCTATCAAACAAACCTACTTTAATTTTTTTTCTCAAATTAATAGGTAGAAACTATGGAGATGTAATAAAAAGAGCAACAAACTGCTCTCTCTTTCACAAGTAAAACATTTTCTGGCAGTGTCAAATTGTTTACAATGTAACTATTGAATAATAATTCAAGATAACCAATATGTAATTTAAAATTTGAGGAATCACAAAGAAAAGGAAAACAGGAAATTAAATTAGTTTAATAATAATGTGTTATATTTTTCTATCTATATGTAAAATATTGTCCTTCAACTAGTCTAGAAACCATGTTTTGAGATACCTTATTACTTTTTTCCCAGACAAGGGAGCTAAGATGTAATCTTAGTTTAATATTAACAAGACTTTGAATTATAAGTACCCGCTATAAATCCATTAGTAATGATAGATTTCCAAAAGGTTTCCAGGGCATACTTCTGAAATGCTGATGCCATCCTGTCATTTGGTTATGCTCAGATCATGTGGTCTCCCCAAAACCAACTAGGAGACCAGGTCCTATATGTAAAAGGAAGAGCGCCTTTATTCTTTCACACGTTTACAAACTTGTACTCTCCATGTGTCCAATGTAATGGAATAACCAGAGATTCCCCAAGCTCTGTTAGGGTTGTGTTTTTATAATAGCAAAGGTGGGAATGTGGGATTTCTAAGTTTCAGAACCCTGACTGACTGCCATTGGTCTAGGGGTGTCCTGTTGAAAAGAGATGGGTGTGTACTGGCAAGTGATCCTATGTACAATGGTTGGAGCATGTAGAATCTCCTTTGGATGGTCTGTTCCTGAGTGGTGCCAGTGTAGAGTCAGTTTGTGCTCTTGCTTGGAACCAGGCATTGCCTTAGGGTAGATTATGGACACTCAGATCTCTATTGAGCTTGTCATGGCAGGGTCCTACATTTCCCCCTTTACAATTACCAATGACAGGACCCAGTCATGGTATCTGCTTACCCATGTGTTTAAGGAGATAATATTGGGACCTAAAAACCATTAGATAACAGATTTTCCAGGGTAGTGGCCAGCCTACCAGACCCTGTAGCTCTGATCTTTGAGTATAACCAAATGGTAATTATAATCCTGAATGTCCTCTTTGCTTCTGTGGTTCTGTTTGCAGAACCAAGAAGCCTTATTACTGTAAAACCATTTTAGTTAATAAGTCCATTAATTGACAACTCTGGGCCTAATTTTTATTTTGGTATGTCAATGGTATTATAGGTAATCATTTTTTGTCCCACATGCCAGGAATATCCCCACTTTTCTCAGCATTTTTTTTTCCTATTCTTGGCAGGGAGCATGGAATAATGTGTTCTTTTCTGTAATTACTTTGAGTTTACATTGGGGCATTTGTATTATGGCCCAAGAAGGCCAAAAGACTAGCCAAAGAAAAGGAGAGAATTCAGGCAATGGGGCTCTCATCAGAAGCATCTGGTTTGCAGACTCTGTTGAAGAGACAGGGAGCATTCACATCAATTGGACAGGTCCACATTAACTTTCAGCAAGTCCAGGGCTTGCAGTCATTTGGAGCATGTTGTAGTCAGCAACTGATGCTTAGATGTATCTCCCAGTCAAGTGGAAACCTATTGAGATAAGTTTAAACTAGCAACAGAAATTAAAATATATTTACTTAAAGGAAAGTATTTTTGGAACTTTTGTTGCCCACAGCTGTCAGTAACTCCACTACTAGGTGGTACAATGTCCTTCTTCAGCCTTGGTAGGCACAGTACACATGTGTGACACAGAGAGACATTCAGGCAAAATATTTATAGAGAAAATGAAAATGAAGGAATCGTATCTTGAAATTTTCTTCAGTGATATTCAATGTTTAAAGAACTAGTATAAATTTAATTTATTGTACTTGCCTGGCATATATCTTAGTGAATTTCCTTGTACACTTTTACTAGATTGTGTAGGTCCTGAATAATTCTTTAATTTGGAGGAAGTTGGTTACAATAATCTGACAAGACTCTCAAACTTCAAGGGAACTGAGAGAAGAAAAAGAGTATATCCTCTGGGGAATAAAAGCATATGACACAAGAGTAGTGCCCTCTAGGCATCTTAAGAAGGGTGAGTTTAGTACTGAAGGCAGAAGAATATATTGAAGTCAGTTGGCCATAGTAAACACAGGGGATTCAGAATGTGAACTTGCTAATTCTGATCTCATTAAAGTTAGTGTCTCTATTTCCTGATCAGAGATTGCATTTTCCTATGATACTCCAATAGTTGCAAACATCAATCTTTATGTGACATAAAACAATGCAAGCCATTCTATTTTCCAATTTTGGGAGCTAGAATTCTAATGTGAGCTTTCCTGGGCTTCAGAAGCCTCAAAGAAAAAAAATTCACTATCTAGAAACTTCTTGAGCTGTGTGACCTTTGTCCTTCTCTAAAATCTCTAATATTCATGCAAGTGATGTTTCATTCATCATTCCTCTTATTTTCTAACTGAATCCACTTCATTTTATCTAATTAAGACTGCTATCCTTATATCATAATTATCATAACTCTGGATAAAGAGTTTTATATTCTAACTTTTGCTGTAGTAGAGAACATTCATGATTTAGATTTTCAAATCACATTTCATATTAAGGTCCTAGTGAGAACAAAGTTATTGGTGTTTGAGAAATGCAAATATGCATATATATTTCTTCATTTTAAAACTTTTTATTTAAAACTTTTTTTCTTTATTTAACCAAAGTATATGTTTATCATAATTTATTACAAAAATGTGCAGTCACAAGACCAGAAATTAAAACACCTACACTTTGTGGAAGAACAAGAGGTAGGACACACTCTAGAGCAGCAATCACCTTGCATATTAAAAACGAAAACTAGCAACAGTTTTGCAAATATGTGTTTGTTAGAGCATTGGTAAATTACCACACTATTATTTTATAGACTGATCATTTTCATAAAATGTACTGGCATCAATAAAATTTGTAAAGTGACTAAGTTGTCATAAAGGTATGTCACATTTATCACATACTTTCCTTTGCTGATAAAATCTTAAATTACATAAAAGAAGTAAAAGCAACATAAGAGGACATACATAACAGCATAATATACATATGAATGAAAAAACTAAAGATTAAGATAAGAATAGTTCATCTAGTTGGTAGTATTCATTCCCATAAAAATAATAACTCATAAAAAACATTCATAGAACTTGTTTAACTTCAGTTTTCAAAGTTATAATTCCACTTGAAAATATTTTGAGATTTAAAAAGAATATCGTAATTTAAGTATATTGTTATTGTGTTATCTTGGCAATAAGAAGAAAGTTATAATTAGCTTTTAAAATGTAATTATGTCACTCAAAAATCCTTAAGAAATTTCACTAATTTTGAAAGCTTCTGATTATAGATTAGAATAGAAGTGTTTAACATTTTAATAATTAAGATTCAAAACACCATGAAAAGGAATAAAATGAGAAAAAAATGTAAAGTAACTAAATATATGAGATCTATACAGCTCTGTATTAAAAATTAAAAAGCTGGGAATAGAAGCAGTATTGTTGATGGTTGAAACAGTCAATGTAGTAAAAATTTCATCTCTCCAAATTAGCCTATAAATTCAAAGCACTTTAATTATAACTATCACTGGATATTTTAAGGCTGAGGAATACATGCTGCTATTCATCTAGACAGTAAGAAGAGTAGCTTGAACAAAAACCTGAGTATGATGGGCTGTTTATTCATTATACTTCCACAGCATATGCAGCACTGTGCACATCTAAAGATAAAGAATGGTGAATCAAAGTTAGAAAAAAAAAAAACAGAAACATAAACCAGAGTCACGAATGGAGGAGGATATAATGTCTAAAGTTTAACTTCCACTGTGGGGTTAGAAATGACCCAAGTTTTAATGTTTAAAGAGAAAGGTAGTATCCAGCTTAATTACTGGCACTGAAATATATTCTATGTGGATCAAAAACATAAAGTATGTGAAGCACAAACAAGTTGCCAAAAGAATAGTTTCTTTTTAATGTATGGAGAAGACATTTTTTGCAAGGATCAAAGATAAAAATTAAAAAAATGGTTATATAAACGTATGTCCCTTTCAATATGCGCACAGTGACAAATACATCCCAAATAAGAAAAACATGTTAAGTGGGGCAGTAGTGTTGCATGCATTTTATCCCAGAACTCGGGAGATAGAGGCAGGTAGATATCTGGGACTGGACCAGACTCAGTCTGGTCTACAAAGTGAATTCCTGGATGGTAATGATACACAGAGAAACCAGGCCTCTCCAAAACAAAACAAAAAGGCAAACATGTTAAAGTATTACTCACATTGTAAAGAATATTTTTAATATCTTAAATGAAGTTAAATAATAACAAATACTTATTACATTTGTAATTTATTTCTACACTGAGGAAAAGTAAGCTACATTGGACATTTGTCAATTGATTTAACTTATCCAATAGGGAAGAAATGTATTTTACTTTCATTGCAGACCTCATCATAACAATAATTAATATATTGAAAACACATCATTGGGTAGCCTGCTAATGAAAGAAACTAATTATAATCAACCATTTCATGTGTTAAAGATTAAATGGTTTTGGAATTGTTTTATGATTAACAGAAAAGCAAAGAACTGAAGTGTATGAAGAATCAAAAGGGAATGATGCATTTCTCATTGCATGATATATATATATATATAGTTAGTTAGTTAAATTACTTTTTTATTATTATTGTTTGAAAACAGAAAATACTGCTTATGTGCTAGTTAAAATATAATAATCTGAAGAAAGACATTTGAACAATTACTTCAAAAGCTCATTCCAAATTTCTATTAATAAACTTAATGAGATTCACCAATTCATCTTCACTACTTTTCAAAGTATGTAATATTTATAGTGATATCTAGTAAAGTCTTCCTTGAGGATATCATGGTTTGACAAGAATGTTATCTGACAAAAAATTAGAACTATCATTTGATTAAGCAATTCTTTTAATGAATAAACATTCACGGAAAGGGATCTGGTGTACTGAAGATACATCGGCATTTTCATGTCTCCAGAATTACTACATAGACCAGTAAGGTAAGAAAACATACCAAAATGTCTATGGGAGTAAACACAAAGAAAGTTTAGTGTGTAACTACAGACAAGGATATCAGTTAAAAATATTTGTTGATTAATGGTGTGTATTAAAGCTTGACTCTGAAAACCCCTGTAACTTGCAGGTATCTTCCAAACTACTGTAACCCTAGTCCTTAGAGGGATGGAAACAGGAGAATATCAGAGTTTTGCTAGTTTGGGGCTTATCGGCTAAAATGCAAACCCCAGATTCAAGTACAGACCCCACTTCAAAAGAGTAACTAGAAATTAATAATTGGGGCACCGAAAATATTCCATTGGTCTCCATACATGTTCACAGGCTTGAGCACCTCCCCACACACATGTCCAAGTACATTCACTTATATACAAATAAATAACTCTTTAAAAAGGACAGCCAGCCACATAAGACTATCTATTGGTATGCAGACAGTTTAAATTTAATGTAATTTCAACAATTAATATTGTTATATAAAGAAGGATGTTTAAAGGAAATCCCACACTAGCTCAGAATTGAGAGTAACAGATAGTTATTTATTTGGGGGTAGATTCACAAATCAGAATTCTGTGCTGGAATGGAGAAGAGAAACCAAATCCCACAGCTGGAAAAGAGGCTGGTCGCATGCTTTACATTGGCATAATTAGTATAAGAGGCCATGCCCCAGTGGGTAGTTAATTTAGAGGCTATTGACTGTATGATTTCCTACACCACCTCCCCCTTTTGTTTCAATAAGAGAGTTCTAAGCCTAATACAAATTATATACAATAAGAACAAATATATTCAATAATTATCTATCCTAATGAGTTTGTTTGTATAATAAATAACTTGGCCAAGCCATGAGAGGAAACTAACTGCAACAATCTAATCTTCAGCCCCATCAAGATCTGAGTAGAGAAATAATATTACTTGAGTAAGCAGGAAGTGTATTAAGCAACTTTCAAAATATGCAACAAATGACATATACAACTGGCTACCTGGGCAATCATCCGAAGTTTCATTTGCAATGTTGAAGCAACCTATTTGGCTTAGGCCTAGTGTAACTGACAGACCATTTCCAGGTGTAGAAAATTTTTCAAAACTGTCTTCCTCTATCTTGGCAAGATTTGACAGTGTGCTTATCCATTTCCAGATATCATGTACCTTGTCAGTGGTTCAGGCATGGGCAGTTTCTTTCCCAAAGGCCAGTTTTGCCAATAAGAAAACAAGCTCCAAGTGGAGAGCATTTGGTGCTCAACATTCTCTCAGCAATAGATCAGTGCTGCAAGGTGAAATTGTGTCTCGCTTCAACAGATCTCTGTTATTTGAATGCCATATTCTACAGCTCTTTGAAGTGGTTGAAGATTACCTATCTATGCAGAATACAATCTCTATGTATCTAAAGAACCTGATTAGTCTGACCATAAGTATGACAAACATGGATGACTATCGACTTATAATTTTTCACACCTATATAACTTAAAGACTAAGACTTTATATTAAAATATTAAACAATCTTTAAACAACTGTGCAAGAAATGAGTACAATGACATCAACATGTAAATAATGTATAAATATCTTGATCAGAGGTAGGAATGTACATTGCAATATGATAAATATATCCTAAAATTGTATCAATATACAAAAAAAGGTTTAAGCAGAGGAAGAAGCATGCATGCATACAATATGACAAAATAAATTTACCTAGGAATATAAATATGGTGGATGAAAATAGGAACATATTCAATATAACTTCAGTTTGTATCAATATATAAGAATCTAAACCAATGGAAAATGCCTATATATAATAGCTCACAAGTATTGACTCTATTACTCACTATTATTATTAGTGTGAGTTAGCTCACACTAACCTATTATCCTATCCTTGAGCTACAAAATCCCCCCCCCCCAAGCCCCAACCCTATAGCAATTATGATTAAACCTTAGATGATGTACCTAACCCTGAGGACAAACTTTGTTGGGAGAGGGGATGTCATCTTCTAGAATTACTTCCAGCTGTCATGGGGATGATGTTCTTTCTGTGGGAACCTATGAAAGTAAAATGATGACTAAATTCCAAGATCACTGTCTGATATAATTGCAAATAATCTCTAAGTTTTTTCATGGGGTTTTCTGAGGATCCTACTTGGAGTTCTGGCCAGAACATTGTAAAAAAAGTTCACCATTTCAGCTAACCAAGTTGGAAACATATTGAGCATCTGGTATCCAAAAATTGGTCTTATAGTAGTGCTATCAGCATCATGATGTCATATCAACCAGGTGGAGTTGATATTGTGGGGTCCCATCTTCTTCCTGGAATCTTCAAAGATTACTGCAGGAAAATTCATTGTTCATTTTGGAAAACAAACATTATTTATATAAACATATATATTCAGTGAAAGATATGATAGAGACAAAATAGGTATGAAGAAAAGTCAAAGTTTTCCTAAATTCTATTTTCTTTCTGTACCATATTATGGCTCCTGACATGAGATAGAAACTTTGAATTTTTATTTTAACAACATGATTGGATTTAGAGAGGGACAGAACCAGTGTTCAACTCCAAAGCCAACTCTCTCTCTCTCTTTCTCTCTCTCTCTCTCTCTCTCTCTCTCATCTATCATCTATCTATCTATCTATCATCTATCTATCTATCTATCATCTATCTATCTATCTATCTATCATCTATCTATCTATCATCTGTCTATCTATCTATCTATCTATCTATCTATCATCTATCTATCTCTATCTATCTATCTATCTATCTATCTATCTATCTATCTATCTATCTACATACTTAAATATATGTGTATCAGTTACCTGATCTAATAAATCATATTTTTTTCTCAATGATCCTTAGTATATAGTTATTTTTCTATCTGTTAACATCCAAACATCCACGGTCTCTTTAATTTTTATAGATGAATATTTTCCTGCAAAGGCAAGAACAGAACCCTGCTTGCCCCAATCCTATATGCTTTCATTACCACCTGCATGGTTGTACATAAATTGCTATTTCTCTTTTCAAACTGAATCTTTATCAATTTTGATGGTATCCATAGCTTTTCTTCTCCTGTGGAAACAAGAGCAAAACCCCTTCTCAAACATAGCACATCTCCTGGTTTCCATTGTAGATCTGCACATCTTTGAAATAAACTAGCTAATTTAATTCAGAAATCTTTTCTATTTTCCAATATCTCTCTGCTGCCATTTTTTTTTCTTTTCTCATTAGCATTAAGAAAATTCCAAGTATAAAGCATTATGTAATCTATTTCTGGGGGTATTTTCCACATATTTCTGTTTGTTTAACATATACTTTATACATCGAATTGATCTTTCTATATATACCTGACCTGTAGGATTGTGTGATATACTTGTAATATGTGTAATATTATAATAAACAAAAACTCTTTCATTTTCTTAGAGACATATGGTGGACCTTTATCTGTCTTTATTAGTGCAGGTATACTCATGATGGACATAACTTCTAATATATATGTGATTACTGAATCAGCCTTTTCTGAGCTTAAATCAGTTGCCTACTGAAAACCTGAATAAGTGTCAATGGTGTGGTACATATTTTAATTTTCCAAATTCTGCAAAGAGGAACACATTGATCTGCCAGATTTCATTCTTTGAGTACCCTTTGGGTTAGTTCCTGCAGGTAGTGGTGTTGGATTATAGAAAGAGCAAGTAGGGCATCTCTTTATAATCTCATAGCTTGGTGCCATGTAATAGAAAACTCTTTCTTTAAACCTTTGCTATTGACATGATTTTTTTTATGAAATGCTGATAGCTGCAACATGCTTTCAATCAAGAATTGATCAATTTCTGCAACACCTTGTGCTAGAGGACCTGGCAGAACCATATGGGATCAGATGTGTGTGTGTGTGTGTATGTGTGTGTGTGTGTGTGTGTGTGTGTGTGTGTGTGTGTGTATGACAAAGCCTAATCCTAATTATGTCTTGCACCTGGATGAATATTAAAGTCAATTCTGTATCATCTAGTATAAATTCAGTGATTCCAATATGCAAGACAACTCTTTCTTTATATTGTGAATCAGTAACTATATTGAGGAGTTCTTTAAAATCCCTTATCACAATGAGAATAGCATATATTTCTGCCTTCTGAACAGAATTATAAGGGCTTTGTTGATCATACTTAATTTGTCTGATTTGTAACGTGCCCTCCCTAATTTATTTGCAACAGTATAAAATATACAGGTTCTAGTTATTGGATCATCATGTACAATTCAGGGAAGAATCCAAGAAGTTCTCTTTAGAAGATTAAGTCTATCACTTTTTGGATAATTGCTATTAATTTCTTTTTTTTAATATTTTTGGTTTTTCGAGACAGGGTTTCACTGTAGTTTCTAGAGCCTGTCCTGGAACTAGCTCTTGTAGACTAGGCTGGCCTCGAACTCCAGCCTCTGCCTCCCGAGTGCTGGGATTAAAGGCGTGTGCCACCACCACCCGGCAATTGCTATTAATTTCTGGCAAAAACTAGCACTTTGCCATGGTTCATTGTCTTTTCATATTTTTATTTCATCAATAGTCAAAGTCATTACAATTTCTGCTCTGTCTATACCTGTGAATTGACAAAGTCTCAATTTACCTTTTATAATTAATTCAGAAACTTTTTCCACATAAGTTTTTAACTTTTTACTTGGTTTATGTGGTAAAAAGATCTATTCTAAAATAATATTATCCTTCTGCATTAAAATTTCTGTAAGAGAAATTCTAGAAGGCAATATGACTAGAATACAGTTAAGATTTAGATTAACCCTATCCACCTGTGCCTCCTGTAATTTATCCTCTACAATTGTCAATTCCTTTTCTGCTTCTAGCTGTTAATTCTCTGGGACTATTCAAGTCTTTATTACCATCTAAGTTTTTATATTCTATATTTTTATTTTATTTTTTATATTCTATATTCTTTAGTTTCTTAGAGTGTTTTGAGAAAAAAATTAAATTCTCCTTATCTTTCCTCAGTCCACATAAGAATGTCTGTTGTTATTGTTGCCCAGCTCAGGTTTGGACAATTATGTTACTGAGACTTCATGGATTTAGTGTCTGAGATTCCTAGAAGCCAAAATTTCACTGCTAATTCTTTCCCTTGACATTTGTGATATTTCTTTTCCCTCCTCTGCAAGGATTTCAGCAGCTTGGTTACAAGAGTTTTATTATAGGCGTATAATTTAGGAGTGGGCTCCACAACTCTTTATTTTTTATCAGCTGTGTTTTATATAATAAGCTCCATTTGTTTCTAAGAAAATTTTCCATACTAAAGAGTGTCCCATTTTTGTTTTTTTTTTTTCCAATTCATTCACATATTGATAGAAACCAAGGGTGTTTTCAGAACTTACCATTTCCCTTGTCAATAGTGTCAAGCATAGACAAGTTTGTCCAGAATTATTTGGTTCTGCCCTTCACATCCAATTAATTTATAATCTCTGAAAACTCAGAAACAGAAAAAGAAGATATGTGAAATGTGGAAGCAAAAGGAAAGTAGCCTGAGATCACTGAAACAATGACAAAATAGTAGCCAAAAGTTATCTCCTTCTTGACAATGGAAGACCATCTGGACACTGTTTTTTTGTGTGCTCCATATTCAGGATTGACACCACATTCACTTTAATTTTATTTATTTTTTACTTCTAGGACCAAAGCTGGAAAGTTTCAAACACTAGAGGAGCCTGTCTTGGTATCACTACAATGAGCTCTCACTACAAATCTTGAGCAATAAATCCATACTGATCTTCAAGTACAATTTTATTTATTTTTCTTAAGAGCTTCTTTATAAAAAATTACTGTTTAAAATTTTGAGAATTTCATATGCAAGAAATACCTGAGTACTGTATGAAATGTCTAGTCTTCTTTTCATGTGTCACTTACATTCCCTGTCAAATCTGTGATCTCTTTACTATATAATTACTATGAAGTGAACATACATGGCTGTTGCTCAGAATTCCATAATCTCTCTCTCTCTCTCTCTCTCTCTCTCTCTCTCTCTCTCTTTCTGTCTCTCTCTCTCTCTCTTTTTCTGTCTCTCTCTCTCTGTCTGTCTCTCTCTGTGTCTCTCTCTCTCACACATACATATACACACACATGTACACATACACAACATATATACACTAGAGACATACAGTGACAAAAATAAAAATAGAGACAGACACACAGACAGGGAGTAGGAATTAACAAGGCAGAACTTGAGAGGGAGAGAAAGATGGAGACAAAAAGAAATACACTGTGAAGCAGATAGAAAGCAAAAGGGAGAGGCAGAGAAGAGAGGGAGAGAGAAAGAAAGGAAGGTAGATTACTTACCAAGTTCATTTAGTGTTGATAATATGTACATTTCTTTAGAGAGGAATACTTGAGTTTAGATAAACATTTGGGACACTTCTTTCTAGAAAATAATTTGATTCTTCTTCTCATAGCAAACTTTTGTTCTGTGTAGCTCTTTGTCACTAGACAGAGCCCTGTGAAATTTGCTCAGTCATATCAGCATGCCAGTTGGAGTCATCATTATGCAGGTTTGATTACGCATCCATATTGTTGAGATATCAATGATTCAGTTTCCCTATTACCATCTTATAGTAATGGTCCTAAAGCCATTACAATCTTTGTGCTCCTTCTGTGATACCTGAGATTTAGGTATAGATATTGCAATTGAAAAGTATTGTCTAGTATTGTTACCACACTCACTTATGCTCTAATTTTTAATCAACTATACATCTCTGTAATAATTTCCATACATTATAAAAGAAGTTTTTTGTCTGTGAGGGATAGATTTTGCCCTTATATATGGGTCTATGTAAAGTATTTAAGATACAACTAGAATTTGTGTTGATTTAGAAAAATGGTGGTAGTAGGTTTTCCTTACCTTCAAGATAACATTTTATAAGATTACCTTTACATATTTAAAATTTACATTATGCATAAATACATTATATTATATATAATATACAAAATTATACATAACACACATGTGTAGCTTCTATTTTTGTTTGAAAAAATGCACTTAATGGAGTCTCACGAACACACACACACACACACATACACACACACACTTGAACACACACAGTTTCTTAATTCAAGTGTAATGCCAAACACTGGTGATAGTGATATAACTCTTCCTCCAAGGGTCATAGATTATTTAACAGAAGTCTCAGTGCCAGACATAGAACGTTCTCTGGACTTTTTTGACAGGGGTGTCTAAGAGACTTTTCCAACCTATGTAAGCTATTGCTATTATCCTTTGTGTTTTCCAAAAATGTGACACTATTTTATATTTACTTAGGAAGACAGACAGAGGAGGAGATACCAGACAATAGTGGGAAGTCCTGGTTTGGAAAACCTCTAAGTTGCTGTCATTCCCTCTTTAAGTTTTCTTGTTCTTACATCACCTGGACTTTAGAAGCAGCCTCCAGCTGGGGACATCACCTAAGGTGAAGAGATCCCAATCCTGTTTTCCTTCATGAAATGTCACAAATCTGGATAGTCCCTTTGACTTAATTTAGGTAATTTCTTCTGTCTACTTAGATAGCAGTCACAAGAGAAGATGCAAAACACAATGGGACTATATAAATCATAGCTCAAATATCTCTGCAAAATTCATAAACTTGTAGCAACCACAGTGAGACTGGACCAAATTTGAATGATAAACTTAAAGAAGGTGTGAGAATTCTATGAAAATGAAAAAAAAAATATGAAGTATGACTTAAACCAGTCGTCAACTGTGAAAAAAAACCAAAAAAGCAAAATTGACATCTGTCACAGATGCATAAAAGGAAATCCCAACTTAAGGAAGAAAAGATAATGATTGCATGCAAACATTATACTGAATTATATGTTTGCATTTTATAACAAGAATTTTAATGTAGATCTCAACTTATATAACAGATAATAAAAAAAGAGGTCAAGACCATGATGGGTACATCCACTGAAACAGTTTAACTTTGCTAATGGGAACTCACCAACTCTAGCCAGACAGGGAAGGTAACAGTATAGGACCAAACTAGTCCCTCTGAATGTGGGGGTCAGTTGTATGGCTTGGAGCAGACTGCAGGGAATAATTTCCTAGCTGTATTTTCAAAAGCTGGACATTTTTCACTTGAACCACCACAAAGACTTTGATACTTTCCATATCAAGTCATTTCAAATAAAAAATACATTTAAACTTATTACTCTCTGTCATATCATAAATCACGGATTTTCATTTGTTTTTTTTTTTTTGTTTGTTTGTTTGTTTTTTTTTGAGACATGGTTTCTCTGTGTAAGAGTGCTAGCTTTAGCTTTCCTGAAGTAACTGTAGACCACATTGGCCTGGAACTCACAAAGATCCACCTGTCTGAGTACTGGGATTAAAGTAGTGTGCCTCCACCACCTCGCAAATCGTCATTCTTATTGAACCATGTATCTAAGGAATATGCATCTCTTCCCAGTCGACATTAAATAATGTTTTCAGATCGTATCATTCACTCTTTATTTTATTATTATCATTATTATTATTTTGATTTTTATTTAGCTCTACATTTTTCTCTGTTCCCCTCCCTGCCTCTCCCTGCCCCTTCAACCCTCCCGCAAGGTCTCCATGTTCTCAATTTACTTGAGAGATCGTATCTTTTCCTACTTCCCATGTAGATTAGATCTATGTATGTCCCTCTTAGGGTTCTCATTGTTATCTAAATTATCTAGAATTGTGGTTTGTGGGAGTGTTTTCTTTATGTTTAAAAACTACTTATGAGTGAGTACATGTGATAATTGTCTTTCTGGTTCTGGGTTACATCACTTAAAACGATGATTTATAGCTCTATCCATTTGCCTGAAAAATTCAAGATGTCACTACTTTTTTTGCATTGTAGTACTCCATTGTGTAAAAGTACCACATTTTTCTTATCCATTCTTCAGTCAAGGGGCATTTAGGTTGTTTCCATATTCTGGCTGTGATAAATAATGCTGCTATGAACATAGTTGAGCGCCTGTCCTCGTGACACTCTTGAGTATCCTTTGGCTATATACCCAAAAGTGGTATTACTGGTATTTCTTTAGGAAGGTTGTTTCATAATTTTCTGAGAAATCACCACACTGACATAAAAGGGGGATATACTAGCTTGCATTCCCACCAGCAATGCAGAATTGTTCCCTTTACCCCACAATGTCTCCAGCATAAGTTGTCATCAGTGTTTTTATGACAATGAAGCAAAAAAATATTAAATGGAAAATAAAAAGCTTATTTAACAAATGGTGCAGGCATAATTGGATAGCAACATGTAGAAGAATGAAAATAGACCCATATCTACCATCATGCACAAAACTCAAGTCCAAATGGATCAAGGAGATCAACATAAAACCAGCCACTCTGAACCTTATAGAAGAGAAAGTGGGAAGTACACTTGAATTCATTGGCACAAGAGACCACTTCCTAAATATAACCCCAACAGCACAGACACTGAGAGAAACAATTAATAAATGGGACCTCCTGAAACTGAAAAGTTTCTGTAAAGCAAAGGACATGGTCAATAATTCAAAATGACAGCTTACAGAATGGGAAAAGATCTTTACTCTCCCCACATCAGACAAAAGTCTGATCTTTAAAATATACAAAGAACTCAAGAAATTGGTCATAAAAAGAACAAATAATTTCATTAACTGTCATTGTGGTTGGACCTATTCTCTACCACACCCCTTTATCTTTCAACCCAATCTAAGTTCAATGTGGCTTCTGCAAGTTCTCTACAATCAATGACTTGTAAACAACTCAAATATTCTCTTCCTTATCCATGAGATCTATCTCCTTTGTAGTTGAATCCTCAAACAACAATTTTATATTTATTTATTATTTTTTGCTTTATCAAGTTTTTATTTTAATATTTTTGTTTAAAAAAGAAAACCAATTAAACAAAATTAGAGCAGGGCCAAAATAATGAATGAATCACTTCAACCTAGGAAACAGACATGCTCATTAATGATAATGTTATGATACAAGTTCATTCAAATGTTTTATATATTTTTGTCCTTTTGAATGCAATATTCCAACACATAGTAAAGACAATGTACAAGTGTAAGGGGTCACCTTCTCTGAAAATCCCATTTTGAGTTTTTTCTTTTTTGTAAAATACTGGGCTTCAAGATTTCTATGCTTCTGTTATCACCATAGCTGAGACAGAGGGTATATTTATTTTCATTTCAAGTCACATCATCAGTTAAATTTGGCCTTCTCAGGTTTTACTTGTTTAACTCATATAACCTGCTGTTTTCCTTATCCTTAACTCCAAGACATATGTTTCTTGCAAAATAAATTATTCATTCTCTTATTTTGATTCTATGCTTTTATCTCTAATTGCAGAAAATATTCTCCACCTTACACACTAATAAGACATTATCAATATACTGGGTACACAGAGTAAAGGGAAGCAGGATTAGAGGAAGAGGCAAAAGAATGGACAGCAGTACTGAGCCACATTGGGAGCAAGCATTGCCCATAATCTGCTAAGTGGAAAATGTAATAATTTAATATACAGATTTAATTTTTTGCAAAATAATACATAAACTGCTTTTTTTCCTATCAATAGTTGTAAAAAAAGATATACAACATGGAGGTCTAATGTGTTTTTAATTTAATACCAAATAAATTAGCATTTGCTTCTTCAGGCTTCCAGCAGTCAGATAAGCATTGCTATATGACATTGTATTAAAAGTTTTGACAGTATTTGTTTTCTTTAATTGTAATTAATTTATTTATTTTAAAAATAATCTTTTCTCATTTTACAAACTTCTCCCAGTTTCAAAACCCTCACCTCTTCCCATTTCCCCAATCCTATACACCATTCCCTCCTCAGAGAGTGTAAGGCTCACCATGAGGAATCAACAAAGTTTGACACCTCATTTTGAGGCAGGACCAAAGCCCTTTCCCCTATATATAGGCTGAACAGGATATCCATACAAAGAGAATGGGAAAAAAAAAATTAGTTCAAGCACTGGAAATAAATCCTGGTTCCATTGTCAATGGTTCCATAGACTGCCCAAGTCACACAATTGTTAACCACATTCAGATAGCCAAATTAGTTCTATGTAGGTTCCCCCACTATCAGTCCAGAGTCATTGAGCTCTTACTAGCTCAGGTAAGCCATTTCTGTGAATTTCTCCATAATGGCCTTGGCCCTTTGCTTCTTTTTCCTATTTTCAACTGGTCTCCAGAAGCTTGGCCCAGTGATTAGCTATATATCTTGCATCTGTTTACATCAGCTGCTAGAAGAAGGTTCTATGATGTCAACTAAGATAGTCATCAATCTGACTACAGTGGAAGGTCAATTCAAACATCCTTTCCTCTATTGCTTAGGGCCATCTCCTGATATCTGGTTTCCCTGATACCAGGTTTCATGCCAGCCCCATAATGACACCCACAATCAAGATATCTCTTCCTTTGCTCTCCTTCTGTGTCCTTCCCACATCTTGACCATCCTGTTCCCTCATGTTCTCCTTCTCCCTCTTCTCCCATCTCTCTTCCCTTCCATCGTCCTTTCCCAGTCATCCCCACTCTCCCAATTTTCAGGAGAAATGGACAAGATTTCCTGACAGTATTCGGTTTTAAAATTCATTTCTCTTAGATGAGAGTGATATATGTGAGAAAGAAAAATAGATCTTAGCCTGTAACACCTGATTCTGTGTTACCCCCTCGGTACAGTTCGCACGCCACTGTACCCTACGCAAGTCGAGCAAGGGCCTGGAGATTGAAAGAACACACAAAGAGACCTGGGTCATTCGAAAGGAGATCAGCCGAATGCCGTTTATTTAGGCTTGGGGAAAATCGTAAATACCCCACTCCTGCCCAAGGAATTCCACCCAGGCAGGTGGGAAATTACCATATCTAACTGCTGCACAAGGACTCCCACCTAGGCAGGTGGGAAATTACCATACCAACAATAGAGTCAACAATGCCATACAACAAATCACCAGGCGGGACAGAGGGAGCACAGGAACAAACAGGATGCTTAGTCATCTGACCAGAAACCATCCTCAAGGTGAGCCCCAGGAACAAGGGCAGACCCGGGCCCTACATTAGCCCATCTAATCATCCAGTTAGAATCCATCAACTGTCCAAGATGCTTTCTGATAAAGAAATTGGTGGAGAATTGACAAGGATAAAAGGTATTAGTTGACAAAATGACAATATTAGGCATCATAGAAATGGAACATGTCATGTCCTGCATCATCAACATATTTTTTTTCTTTTTTTTATTAAAAATTTCTGCCTCCTCCCCGCCTCCCATTTACCTCCCCCTCCCCTCTCCACTCCTCCTCCCTCTCCTGTCAGAAGAGCAGTAAGGGTTCCTTGCCCTGTGGGAAGTCCAAGGTCCTCCCCCCTCCATCCAGGCCTAGGAAGGTGAGCATCCAAACAGGCTACCCCCCCAAAGCCAGTATATGTAGTAGGATCAAAATCCAGTGCCATTGTCCTTGGCTTCTCAGCAGTCCTCATTGTCCACCATGTTCAGGGAGACCCGTTTTATCCTGTGCTTTTTCAGTACCAGTCCAGCTGGCCTTGGTGAGCTCCAATTAGATCAGCCCCACCATCTCGGTGGGTGGGTGCACCCCTCGCGGTCCTGACTTCTATTCTCAATATTAGTAGCAGTTTATCCCAAACTCAGTCAAGTTATAGTGCAATTTAATACCTAATACTTAGACTCTAAGCCTGTATATGTGCCTAATTACAAAAATTATCATAAGGAAAATGTAGGTATTCATACCAATAGTAATGACCATTATTTGAAAAAAAAAATGACAAAAAGTACTCTGAAATGAAAGATAATGAGAATTTTCTTTTTCTTTTTGAAAATTTGAAAGTTTTCATTTTTAAAAAAATGATTCATGAAACATTTTGCAATTGTTAGTATATTTAGATATAGCTATTGCAAAACACAAAGAAAGAAAACTCATTATTCATCCGAAAAAACTTCAAACTCTGAAAAAAGAAAAAAAACTTATCATTGAAAAATTGGGGTTGCATCTATATAGCCTTTATGCCTGTAACTCTGTAAACAAGCATGGCAACCTGAATGCATGTCATTATCTGCAGTGGAGATTAGTGAATGAGGATAAAAGCAATGTCCTTGTAACTTGCATTTCTGTTTGCAAGGAGTACAGAGCAAAGCAAGAGTAAGTAGAAAGACCATGACTCAGCATAAGTCGAAAAGCAAGGACTGACTCCCCATGTTATCATACTTCTGCATGTGTACTATTTTACATGCATGACTACACACACAAACACATATACATACATACACACACACACACACACACACACATGCACATTGAGATAGACAGAGAGAGAGAGAAAAAGAGAGAGAGAGAGAGAGAGAGAGAGAGAGGCGAGAGTCAATAATTTTGGAAATATTTTATTTTTACATTTTGGTATAAATTTTGTATAAAATTTAATATTTAAAAAAATTTAGATGAGCATTATTGCATATACTATATAATTTTGCAGTCACATGAAGTGATATTAAATTTTAGAAGGCTTCAATGGTTATAAACTTGATAATTTGTCTCCTATGCCAGTCTATTCTTTAATATTAATTAGTAATTCTAAATGTGTGATTATATAATGTTATGCTTTTTAAATCTTACTACAAAAATTCAAAATATATGGGAAAATGCCTAAAAATAAACTTCAAATTGGAAGATTTATACTTTCAATCATCATTAGTGGTTTGGTGTAAACACTAAATGCATGCTTCCATGAGCATAAGAGGCAAAAATAAGATCAAAATTCATAAAACATTTCGTATTAGATCATTATATGAGATGTCAGTGCATCATTATATTTCTAGGACTGGTATTCAAAATACTACAGTGTATTCCACTAAATAATACAGTCTTTAAAATTAAGATTTTGGATATAATATCTGTACATTTTAAAACAACCTGTATGAGTAATAGAAAAAAGACTTGGTTAACAAATTAATGGCAAATAATGTCAGGATGTTGTAGTGTAAATTGTTGAATAGATTATCAAATTAATCTTTTAAAACAAATGAGAAAATAGCATTTATAATTTTATTTGCATTAATGATAGTGACAATCAATGTTAAATGAGATCCCCTAACGGACTGTGTTCATTATAAGAAAACTCACTGTGTTCATCATTAAAACTCTAAGTTCACCAAGCTTAGAGCTGATCTAATACTTTACATAAGTTTGTTCTCAAAAATATTTAGAAGTTTAAAAAGTCAAAATAATATGATATCACTGTAATAGGTGACCCAAACATCATTCCAGATACCAGAACATAATTAATAAGATAAACCTCAAGATACATTGTGAAATCTTAAAATATTGAACTACCATATTACTTTGGGATAATGAAACCATATATTTTTGACTGCTGTATTAATAGCAGGAATGACTATAGACATGACTTACTAGAATTAATGAATTCTATTTTTCTTCAATTTCATTATGTTTTACTAATTTTAATTATTTATTATGATTTGCTATTTACTTTGCAAACTTGCTAGGATCTAGAATCACTTTGAAAAAGAAGCCTGTGAACATAAATGTAAAGGATAAAATAGACAATCCAGGTGGCCTGTGAATATGTCTCTGGGGTGTTATCACAATTAGTTAAGTGAGATAGGAAGACACATATTTACTGTAAACATTGTTGTTCTACAATGGGTAAGGATCCTGGGGTGAATGAAAAGGAGAGAATGTGATAAGAGTTAGAACTTATAACTGTATGATTATTGACAATGCTTGCAATTTGACCAAGAATGTCAACCTCCTGCCACCTTTGGAGTCCCTGACTGATGGGCCCTTTAACTACTGCAAAACTAAATGCTTCTTTCCTGACATTACTTTTATTACAGAAGTTTATCACAACAACATGAAAAAAAGATAAAATGTGTCGTTAATTTGCTATAAGAACAAAAAGATAATTATTGCTAATTTTGTTTTCAAATTTTATCACTTTACTAAAACATTATTTTCATCATCTGTATTTCCCCAAAATGGTAGTAAAAAGTCTCAAAATTTATTTTATGCTATATATTTAACAGCACATGCATATCCACCCTTAAACCATGACTTTCTTTCCACATAAGATGTTATTTTTCAATTTATTTCTTTCCTTCTTTGTTGTTTTTGCTGCTTAAATAGTACCTAAATGACAACTAGGAATGAACAAGATCATTTATAGGGTTCATTTTTGATTGAATGGAGAGCCGACAAGTTTATTTAATAGAAATTGAGGTGAGAAATTTTGATTGATGTCATTTCAAGTCAAGTTTAAGTATTTTTAATATCACAAATGTCTGGTTCCTAGTATCTTAAATGTAATTATGCTAAAATGACTTACATAAAATAACTAAGATTATTTCAATAGTCAAGTTGTTTTCTAAAGAATATCCATGTTTGAAGAAACATGTATTATCTGGGGGTATAATATGCTAGTTTATTCATTAATTATCAGATTGACTGCCATTTTTGTATTTGATTTTGTTTTTACAAGACTCGGTTTCTGTGAGTAACACTGATTGTCCTGGAATTAACTTTGTAGGTCAGGCTGGCTTCAAACTCATTGAGATACACCTGCCTCTGCCTCTTGAATGTGGGAATTAAAAGTGTATGCCACCATACCCAGGTAGGCTACCACTTTTTATTACAACCTAATATAAGAATCTGATGCATGCCCATTTTTACATGAAACGTGTGTTCTATCTACTACAGAATTAATATATCCAATGTTATCAAACATGTCTTTGAAGATAAGGATACTCTATAGTGTTATGGCACAACTGCTAAAATTCTAGATTAATTTTCTTGAATAAAATATAATTCTATAAATTAAATTCTTTTTTTGTTGTTTTTTTTCGAGACAGGGTTTCACTGTAGTTTCTAGAGCCTGTCCTGGAACTAGCTCTTGTAGACCAGGCTGGCCTCAAACTCAGAGATCCGCCTGCCTCTGCCTCCCGAGTGCTGGGATTAAAGGCGTGCGCCACCACCACCCAGTTTAAAACAAATTCTTATTTGTAAGTCTGAAACCCTGTCCAAATGAACTGTGTCATCTGGCAGCCAGTGCTGTATATCTACAGTCACTACTTATTGTTTAGGCAACACCTTGAACAGCTAGAGTGAATTTTTCTCTCACAAACCATAGACACTGCCTGAGCCCTGAAAAGCTTGCTGTTGTCAGGTCATTGTTGTTATGCGTTGCAAAAAATAGAAATACCACTGAAAATAGTGGCAAAGTCTCTATCCTACATCCCCATGTATTACATGGAAGCGACCTAGCTTTGTCCCTCTCATAAGAATTCATTTTGACAGGCATAATGTAGTTCTTCTCTACCCATATATCTGTTAAGAAATTTTGATAAGCCAGCAAATTGGGAGAAAGCAAAAATGATAAAAGAATAATTTCCCTTTCCATCAATATGTGTCTATTTTAGGAACCTCAGAAAAACCCTACTGAATACTCAGAGATTATTTGAAAGTATACCAGACAGTAATCTTGTAATTTAAACATAATTTTACTTTCACATGATCCCCTTAGAAAAAACATCCCCCCCATGACCACTGGAAGTAATTCTAGAAGACAGTGTCCATTCTCCCAACAAAGTTTGTCCCTAGAGTTAGGGACATCATTAAGGGTTAATTATAATTATAATAGAGTTGGTTGGGGGTTGAGGGGAAATTATGTTGAATCAGGGATCTCTTTGAAAACCAAAAGGAAATTTGATGAGATAATAAATTTTTGTGAGCTTACTCATACTAATAAGAGTAATAAAATGAATGCTTGTGAGCTATTATTATAGGAAATTTACATTGGTATAGATTCATTCATATATATATGCTTAAATTATATTAATATTTTCCTGTTTTCTACTACAATACTTGTATACCTAGACAAAGTTATTTTGTCATATTTATGCATGCATGCTTCTACCTCTGCTTAAGACATTTTGTATATTGATACAATTTTAGGATATATTTATCATATTGAAAAATACATTCCTACCTCTGGTCAAGATATTTATTCATTGCTTACATTTTGAGGTCATTGTCATCATTTGTTGCACAGCTGTTTAAAAACTGTTTAATATTCTAATATGAAATCTTAGTCTTTCAGTTATATAGGTTTTAAGAATTATAGTCATCCATATTAGTCATACTTAAAGTTAGATTAAATAGGTTCTTTAGATACATAGAGATTGTATTCTGCATAGATAGACACTCTTTAACCACTTCAAAGATCTGTAGAACATTACATTTAAATAACTTAGTGTTCTGTTTACATGAGACACGATTGCTCCTGTCATCACCAATCTATTCACGAGAGAATGTTTAACACTGAAGACAATTCACTTGAAACTTGTTTATTTCTTGGCAGAACTGGAATTTGTGCAAGGAACTGTCTGGATTGACCACTGACAAAATGCATGATGTCTGGACAGGACAAGCAGGATACAAGAAAAAAGACTGTCAAATCTTGCCAACTCAGGGTAAGAGGGTTTTGAAAAATTTCCTGCCTCTGAAAATGATATGTCAGTTAATCTAGGCCTTAATGTTGGTTGCTCCAACATTTCCAATAAGACTTTAGGTGATAGCCCAAGTAGGCAGTTTTCTCTCTCATTTGTTGCACATTTTGGAAGTAATTTGATTGCACTTCCTCCTTACTCAAGTAATATTATTTACCTTCTCAGGTCTTTGATAGGGTTGAAGACTAGATAGTCATAGTTACTTTTCTCTCATGACTTGGCCAAGATATTTATAATACAAGACTTAAACTCCTTAGGATAGGATAATTATTGAAATAATTATCACATATTTCTTGCTTGATATTGTTTATGCTGTTGTAATTCTAATTTTTATAGCTGCTATTTGTTCTTATTGTATATAATTTTGTATTAGGCTTAGAAATTTTGATTGAAAGAAAAGGGGGAGGTGCTGTAGGTATTCCTACCACTAGTAGTTTTTAAGTTACCTGCCCACTTGGGCATGGCCTCTTACACTATAAATGCCTATGTAAAGTGAGTCCAGTGTCACTTCTAGCTGTGGGATTCGGTTGCTGTTCCACATTTGAGCAGAGGAATGAATTCTGTGGGTCTACCCCTAAATAAATAACCCTCTATTATATTCAATTTTAAGCTAGTGTGGACATTTTTTAAAGTGTCCATCTTAAGAAATGCAATTTTATTTTTCATATTTTTAAAATGATTTTTTAACATACTGATCTCAGTTTCTGCTTTCTCCTCACCTGTCAGTACCTCCCCCATCTTCCCATCTGCACTACCTCTACCCACTCTTCCTCCATTTTTATTCAGAAAATGCCAGACCTCTATGGATATGAACTGAATAAGAACTATGAATTTGCAATAAAACTAGGTAGGCTCCCTTGTATTAAGACTGGACAGTACAATCTAGTATGAGAAATAATGTCTCAAAAGAAAACAAAAATGTCAGAGATGATCCCTGCTCCTACTGTTAGGAGTCCCACAAGAAGACCAAACAACTCAACTATAACATATCCAAAGAGGTACTGGGTAAGTGCCATATAGGTTCCTGGGTTGTCCAATCAATCTCTGAGAGCACCTATGAGCCCAGGTTAGTTGATTCAGTGGGTTTTCTTGTGATGTCCTTGACAAATCTGGCTTCTACAGTCTTTTCACCCTCTTTTCCTTAGAGTTCTCTGAGCTCTGCCTAATGTTTCTTTATAGGTCTCTGTATCTTTTTCTATCAGTTGCTGAATGAAGCTTCTCTAATGACAGCTGGGTTAGGAAGAATGATATCAGGAATATTTGTTAGAAAAGATAAAAAAAAAAAAAAAAAAGCCCGGCGGTGGTGGCGCACGCCTTTAATCCCAGCACTCGGGAGGCAGAGGCAGGCGGATCTCTGTGAGTTCGAGACCAGCCTGGTCTACAAGAGCTAGTTCCAGGACAGGCTCTAAAAAAGTTGCAGAGAAACCCTGTCTCCAAAAAAGAAAAAAAAAAAAAAAAAAAAAGAAAAGATATATTTAAATATTTGCTCTGTGATAATAAAAACACTCAAGTAAGACAGAAGTATCAGATTATTGTGAAAAATGATATGTTCAAACTATATCAGGATGTTAAGATTTGCAAGTATTATAGGGTGGATTATGTTGCCACTACTGCTTAATGTATTTATTCTGTTCTGGATTGTGACTAACTTGGGATAGTTTAACAAATATATTTTTAAAAGTTTAAGTAGTATCCACATATATTAAATTAGCTGGCAGCCTCAGAACTCTCTTTATAGTTTTGGATGTGCTTAAAATAAATGTCACACAAAAACTCCTCCAAATGCAAACACATGCTATCAAACAGAGAACAAAAATAATGTGTCTATCACCAATGCCATGAATAAGATGAAAAAAGTACATCCAAATTTATAGTAGATTTATTCTAACAAGTTTAATATTCAACTGTTCTCAATATATATTCCACAATCTGTTTCTGTCATCATATTTTTAATTAGTATAATCACATCACCTCACATGACCTTAGTGAATATTAATTGAGTGTGTTCAAAATTTACTTTATGCACTCAGCAGACATATTCAAAAATACTTGCTGAGATTAATGTGTCTCTTAATCAGTTGGTCAGAAATATATTGGTGATTATCTTCTCAACTAACCTTAGAGGTAATTTGGGTAATTATCTAATTGAGTCTTTCACTCATTGGACTCTAAAGTCAAAGAAAGGTGTAAACAAATTTCTCATTACTCACCCAGAATGCCCAGAAGATTAGTCTCAAATTATTTTGTATGAATTAAAATGTAGTTATTAGAATTTGAGTGATTCTGCTTCTGCATATTGTATCTAAGTTAAAAGAATTAAAGATAAAATATTTTCCCCACTCTCTTTTTCCTGTATAATCAGCCAATTATCTCTGCTTCATCAGTCATTCCAAGGGTACTTCTTTCCTGTCCCATTACATCCAATTGCTCCTACTACTATGAATTTAATTTTTACATTTATCTGCAGATGTGTTCTAATTGAAAGAGGTATGATAAAGAATTGACTGGAAGCATAGTATGAGCCTAATCAATTTATTCAAGACTAATTAAGTCTGTGTGCTTAATCTGTTTAAAAAACTCTTACCTTTCTCGAAAAACCAAAAAAAAAAAAAAAAAAAAAAAACCAAAAACCTCTTACCTCACTTTTTAAAAATGTATTCCCTTACAGAAGTTACAGCATCTAACAGTGTCTTTCTGATAAATTGCAGCAAAGATATTTTATTTTAGTGTTTTTCTTTTTTATTTAATATTCTGAGACTCATATACTCATATCACAGTAATATGATTCTGATTCTCATTTTATAAAATGAACACAAGAAGTTATTCTTTCACTACCAATACATAAAACAAGAAGCAACAGGAGTTCACTTCTTAATGTTTTAATTGTAACAATTTTTTTTACATGTGCCTATAGTTGTGACTCAGACCTCTGCATTACTTCCAGTGAATGTAAATTTTATTAGAAAAAGAGAGTGAAAAACTTATAATCAGTCTAGCAGAAATATAAATATCCTGGTAACATGCACACATGATTATGTATAATTAATGCTACAAATATTTTATGAATGGAATATAATTTTGCAAAACTGACATACACACTAGTAAATTAATTATTAAATCATTTTATGAGATGAGATAAATAAATGAAAAGAGGATGATGAACATGTGACAAATATAATTAGAATATTCAACTAAAATATATGAATAATAGTCTAATAGGATTGATGAATTGATTCCTGGAAAAGATTAAGGACAGATAATCCCCAAAAGCTCAAAAATCATCAACCCTCAGTTCTTACAGTGTAAGTAATCTTTTGACCAAAGTTAAACATTAGACGTTTTAGGACAAGATTAACTTAATTGTGTTCACTTAATTCTGCCTTTCTTAATTTATATTGATTTGTGTTTCTTCTAGTTAATATGTACATATAGTTTTTGTTATAAATATTACTTTATTGTAATGAGCTTCCAATAAATATCTTCATGCAGTCACATAAAGTAGACACACACACACACACACACACACACACACAGTTCCATACTTTATATTTCTTTGTGAACTTCTGTACAATTAGGGTATAAACTCTGAATAATGGAGAAATAGAACTGCATTTAGGTTTTTGTACTTTTACTATCAATTGAATGTTTATTTCCTTACCTAACACACACACATAGACACATACATACACACCCACACACATGAAGAAAAATAAAATATGACAGAGTTGAAGCTAGGAAAACATTAGCTTTATATTGCCTTTTCAATTCATATGCACTTATCAAATTTCGACTTTTCTCAACACAGGATGTACTCCTTTATTTGAAGATCCTTGCCCATCATGAACACATGCATATTTGTAACCAAATTTAAGTTTAAGCTAGTATTATATTTTGAATTGCAATGTCAGATGAAACAGATGGACAGAAAGCCAACAATAAGGCAAGAGCTATAGATGAGAATATCATTATCTAAAAATAGACATTGAATTCTGTGACTTGAAAAATGTGCTTTTATTACATTACTCATGACCCTTAGTTATTATCAATTCAAACGTAATAGAAATATATCTTGATGTTATTGGTAGAGATTAACTATTCATTCATTGATCTTTATCTCATTGACTTTCACAAATGCCATTTTTGAATTAGGTAAAATATGTGGCTCAAAAACAGACTTGTTTACTTCTTCAAAATAAGAAAGAATTTGAAACTATTATTTGTGAAGGTGCTCAATATTTTGTCCTGCAAACTATTCCAGCTAGACCACTATGCTGCACTGAGAGGAGATGGAGATAATTCTGTAAAGAATTCTGAGAAAGATGTGGCAGATATTAATAAAACCTTGATCTTTCACAGAGTGGACCAAGAAGAAAGTGACTACCAGCCAGGCAGGACACCCTAGTTTCTAGGCACTCCATACTGGGGTAAAACACTCTCCCCAACCTGTCTCAGGCTCTCTGGCCAGTCAGCAGGCAAGTTTCTTGCAGGTCAGATGATCCAAAACCCACATCTCATCAATCAGACCCTGTAAGCTACAAATCCCACTCTGCACAAAAGTAAAATAGTGAGAAGAGCAAGAATATAAACAAAGTGGTCAAGACCATGAAGGGGATACCCAGAGAAACAGTGTAACTAAGCTAATGGGAGTTCACCAACTCAAGCTAGACAAGGAAGGAACCACCATAGGCCCAAATTCTGAAAATGGGTTACAGTTAAACCTGCAGGGCTAGACCTGCAGGGCTACTGGCAGTGGCACCAGGATTTATGCCTACTACTTGTACTGGCTTTTCAAGAACCCATTCTCTTTTCATGGATATCTTGCTCAGCCTAGATATATTAGGGAGGGCCTTGGACCTTCCCCAAAACAATGTGCCTTACCATCTCCTAGTGGTGGATGGGAGGTAGAGTCGAGTGGTGGGGGGGTAAAGGAAATGGGAGGAGGGGAGGGAGTGAGAACTGGGATTGGCATGTAAAACGAATAAAAGGTAGTTTTTTTTTTAAAAAAAAAAAGTGAAAACAAGTTGAGGAATAGAGGAAAACTGACTTTGATCCAAGGTTCGTGTTGGAATACATTGGCTTCCTTTGACTTGTAGTCAGTGTCCACAGAGATGTTATTTCTAATGATCTGCACATCTTCTCAAATGTTATTGTTTATACCAATGCTATTTTTCATGATCTTTGTAGTTGTTAGTTGGGACCATTAGGAATCCTGGCCTCCAGCTGCTCTTCCCTGCTAGTAATCTTTACTTTGAGTTACTGAAAGCTGTGTCAAAGTTGTTTACCAGCTCTGCTTCATGAGCTCTGATGTCTTGGCCTTGAGGATCAGAGGATAAGGTTTTCACGTGTTGGCCTACCTGACTGTGTTGGGTATATAAGCCTTTGTGGTGCTATTGAATAAAGGACTTCTTACCAGTGACTAGAGGTTCGTGTCTCTGTCTCTCTTTCTGTGTGTCCTTGTGTGTTTCAACCTCCAGCCCCTTGCCCGAAGCTCATGAACTGTATGGTAGTGCATAGAGCTCAGACAGGTGTTGTACGCTACGGTTGTTACCTACCTTTAGGCGAAGACTGGACTTTATTTACCAATTTCTTTTAACTTAAAATTTTAATTAATATTAGGGAAAATAGGTAGGAAAGATTAGTCTTTAACATTAGAACTTTACATTTATGTTTGTTTTTATCATTGTATGTTCTGAAAATATAGTATGTATATTAAAATACCAGATACTATGTATATTAAAATACTAACCTCCCTAAATATCCACAAACACAGTAATGTGTTATCCATAGAAAATGTGAGGGCAAATGTAAAGACCTTTTCTTCATGTACTTTGTTGGAGTTGGGATAACTACTTCTTCTGAGAGTTTTCTTCTTCCCAATAAGAAGAATCTTTAAGCAAACTCTAAAAAAAAAATAAACCATGAGGAAAAAAAAAAAAAAAAAAAAACTCTAAAAACTATATGAAATTAAAAAAAAAACTCAAGAAAATAAATTTCAGAAGCATCAAAGATCTTGAAAATAATAAGATTTATAGTTCTACTTCTCCAGGATATGAAAAATGCTTGTGGAGGAGAGGAGACTAGAATCTCTAAACAGTCACTTGTAATTTTTTCATGGATCATTGGAAATGCAGGTCTTTGAGGTTGTTGCTCATGCTAAAGTAAGCCCTTAAATGATAAAATTGGTCTTTGTTTCTTCCATACTCCTGAAAGGAATTGATCTATAATTGACCACAATAAGCATCCGGGTACACAAAACTCAGCTTGGGTAGAATTGTCCATTTGTCTCTAATTGGTCCCTTGCGTTCAGTGAATAGAAAGATGCTTTCTTATTTCCAGGAAAAAATTACACAATACATTTATCAAATAAATTTTTTCAAGGACTGTCTTGAGTGTACACTTGAGAATGAATTCTTTCACTGAAGTAGTGATAGCAATTATTCAGTCTCAAATTAATCCACATATTACTAATGGGAAGGAAAAATACTTTGATATTGTCTCAGGGAAGATTAATAAATTCAGTCAAATTTCATACATTTTCTACAAAATTCTAGTAGATGAGTTAGATTTCTCAAAGTAAGGACATTTCCATTGCAGTCTCTCTCTCTCTCTCTCTCTCTCTCTCTCTCTCTCTCTCTCTCTCTCTCTCTCTCTCTCTCTCTCTCTCTCTCTCTCTCTCTCTCTGTCTCTGTGTGTATGTTGAACTTGAGTGTGTATATGTGCCTGTATGAGATAGAAAGAAACACCAGCGAGAAAGAATGAAATAAACTTTCAGTCTCCATGTACAAAATTACTTACTAACCCAGTTTTAGTATATAGTTATTGGAAATATTAGTGCTCTAAATTTAAGTTTTGTCTTCTGCTGGTATTTTCAATCATATAATCTTCTAGCCTACTTTATCTTTATTAGTTGTTATTTAATAAGAAAACATTAATTCTAATACTATACATGCCATTAATAATCTTCCAATAAAATAAAAAGTCTCTTTCTATCCAAGTTTATTGTAGCATTATATTAGGAAAGACTAGATAAACAGTAAATGAAACTTCCTAATGAGTGTATAAATCTTTAGAACCTTTAGAGTAGACTCAAGAATTGAGTATATGACACTTCGTTATATTATACTTGAACAAAAGTTAGAAGCGTTTTGAGGTTACCATAATATCTTCATTTTTGTTTAAAAAAAGTTTTATCAGAAAGTTTTATTTACTTTTATTCCCCATTGACAATGCCTGGGTTGATAAATGAAATATGAAGCAATGATTGAAATTCTGTTTTATTTGTCAAGACTGTCCCTAAGCAGATACGCTATTGCAAAAATATCACAGTCAATACTACATCTTAAAGGGACAAGACAAAATCCCAAAGGTTTGAGAACAATTTATATTACACGTAGCGTGCTGTGCATATAAAGCAAAACAATCCAGCTGAATTGTTGAACTGTTTTCAATCATGTTCTCAGTCTAAGTTTAAGACTTGTATATATAAATTAACTCGATCAAAAATGAATCATTTTACAATGGATAAAATTATACCTCATAGTCTCCTAGCCTGACAAGACTTTTAACAACAAATGGGCACAGGAGACAGTTTCCTACGTATAACCCCAGCTGCACAGACATTAAGGGCAACATTGAATAAATGGGACCTCCTGAAGCTGAGCAGCTTCTGTAAAGCTAAGGATACTGTCACTAAGACACAAAGGCAGCCTACTGACTGGGAAAAGATCTTCACCAACCCTGCAACTGACAAGGGTCTGATCTCTAAAATATATAAGGAACTCAAGAGACTAGACTTTAAAAAGCTAATTAACCCAATTAAAAAATGGGGCTCTGAACTGAACAGAGAATTCTCAACAGAAGAAGTTCAAATGGCCAAAAGACACTTAAGGTCATGCTCAACCTCCTTAGCTATCAGGGAAATGCAAATTAAAACAACTTTGAGATACCATCTTACACATGTCAGATTGGCTAAAATCAAAAACACCAATGATAGCCTTTGCTGGAGAGGTTGTGGGGTAAGGGGTACACTCATCCATTGCTGGTGGGAATGCACACTTGTGCAACCACTTTGGAAAGCAGTGTGGCGGTTTCTCAGGAAATTTGGGATCAACCTACCCCAGGACCCAGTAATTCCACTCTTGGGAATTTACCCAAAAGATGCCCAATCATACTACAAAAATATTTGCTCAACTATGTTCATAGCAGCATTATTTGTAATAGCCAGATCCTGGAAACAACCTAGATGCCCTTCAGTGGAAGAATGGATGAAGAAACTGTGGAATATATACATGTTAGAATACTACTCAGCGCTAAAAAACAATCACATCTTGAATTTTGAATGCAAATGGATGGAAATAGAAAACAGTATTCTGAGTGAGGTAACCCAGACCCAAAAAGATTAACATGGGATGTACTCACTCATAATCGGTTTCTAGCCATAATTAAAGGACATCGAGCCTATAATTCGGGATCCTTGAGAAGATAATAGAAAGGTGAACCCAAAGAAAAACATATAGTAATCCTCCTGGATATTGGAAGTAGACACAATCGCCAGGCAAAAATTGGGAACTTGAGGGTAGGGCGAGACGGGGCCAAGGGAAGATGGGGAGAGAAAAGCGTGAAGGGGATAAAGGGGGGAGATCGGAGGAATGGGATGCTTGGGATGCAGGAAGGGTGGATATGGGAGCAGGGAAGCATATATCTTAATTAAGGGAGCCATCTGAGGGTTGTCAAGAGACTTGACTCTAGAGGGGTTCCCGGGTTTCCAGGGAAACACCCCCAGCTAGTTCCTTGGGCAGCTGAGGAGAGGGAGCCTGAAAAGGCCAGTTCCTATAGTCATACTGATAAATTTCTTGCATATCACCATACAACCTCCACTTGGCGATAGATGAAGAAAATGACTGAGCCCCACATTGGAGCACCGCACTGAGCTCCCAAGGTCCTGATGAGGAGCAGAAGGAGGGAGAACATGAGAAAGAAAGTCAGGACCGTGAGGGGTGCGTTCACCCATGGAGACGGTGGGACAGAACTAAACGGGAGATCACCAACTCCAGTTGGAAAGGGACTGATGGAACATGAGACCAAACCGGACTCTCTGAATGTGGCCGACGGTGGAGGAGGATTGAAAAGCCAAGGACAATGGCGCTGGGCTTTGATTCTTCTTCATGGACGGGCTCTGTGGGAGCCTTCTCAGCTTGGTTGATCACCTTCCTGGACCTGGGGGGAGTTGGGAGGACCTTGGTCTTAACATATAGTAGGGAACCCTGATGGCTCCTTGGCCTGGAGAGGGAGGGAGTGGGGTATGGGTGGATGGGAGGGAGGGAAGGGGGAGGAGGAGGGGAGGAGATGGAAATTTTTAAATATAAAAAATAATCCATAAAAAACTAAAAAAAATAAATGAATACTCACATTATTAGTCAAATTGCAATGCAAATCTTCCAGTGCACTTTGTGTTGTTCAATGAAAACTGCTTGGGAAATTTAGAGCATTAAAAAAATCTTCTTATATTAAGTTATAATAATGTATATGAAATTAGACTTATATTTGTGTTTTATTTTTTTACTATATTGGGTTAACATATCCTTTTTCTCCTGGGTAGACTAAAATAAGTAATGAACCTATAGTCTTACAGTTCAGATGAAGACATCATGTATTTAGGCACACTTCCTTATTGAATCTCCTCAATTTAACTTCCTTTTTGGCTTATGTGAAAACAACACTAGGCTTTCTGTTCATATGTCTTTGAAAATATTCTATGAGGTCTAAAGGTGACTACATTTATATAGACAACAAAACAAGTGTTTAGGACATTGCAATTTGGTTTCCTTTCCAGGAAATGGCTTTGTAGTTTTGTGATCACCATGATAGTCATTGTACCTCCACAGTCACTGTCCTGAATTTGTCCTAAACCAATATGAAGAAAAGCAACAAAATCTTTATCTCATTAAGAGATATTTGCAAAGCAATGAGAGCAAATATCATTTCACTAAACATTTTATATAAACACTGTGTGCCCAACCAATTCAATATGATACTTGTCTTATGTCATAATGGTCATAGACAAATGTTCTAGCCGAAATTAAGTCTAAAATATTCTTTATCAAATGGAGAAAAGGGGGCCAACAAGATACTTCAGTGTGTGAATCTTTATTACAAAGCCTGTGGGAGAGAAAATCTACTTCAACAAATTATAGACTGACTAACACCTAACACACACACACACACACACACACACACACACACAGAGAGAGAGAGAGAGAGAGAGAGAGAGACAGAGACAGAGACAGAGACAGAGACAGAGAGAAAGAAAGAGAGAACTAACATTTTCTTTAAAAAAATAGATTCATTTCACATGCGACATATATTGATTATCATTTCCCCCTTTATTCCTCCCAGTTCCTCCAAACTTCCATCCCTCCAGATTCACTTTTTTCTGTCTTATTAGCAAAGAACAGGTTTCTAAGAGATAAAAAGATAAAACTCAAATCTGACAAATAAAATTAATAAGATAAAGGAAAAACTCTGAGATTGAAGTTGAACACAGCAAACCAACAGGAGAAAAAGAGTCCTAAGAGTAGGCACAAAAGTAAGAGACCCACTTAATTTCACAACCAAGAGACCCATAGCAGCATTAAACAAATGACTATAATATGTATGCAAAAGGCATGATGTAGATCAGTGTAGGCCCCTTTCTTTCTGCTCCACACTCTGTGAGCTTATTAGAACATTGCTTGGTTGATTCAGAGGGTGCTGTTCTTCTGGCATCCCCCATCATCTATGGCTCAATTTATCCTCCTCATCTTTCAAGGGATTCCCTGAGCTTTAAAGGGAGGAATTAGATGGAGACCTACCATATATTCTCTCTCTCTGCATAATGTCTGACTGTGTCTCTGCACTTGTTTCATCTGAAGCCAGTCTGATGGTAACTGTACAAGGCATTGATTGACCCTTGACTATAGCAAACATCACACACACACACACACACACATAGAATGCATATATATGTGTGTGTATATATATATATATATATATATATATATATATATATATATATATATATATATATATATGGGGGGGAGAAGTTTTAATTGATTTCTCTGCAGAGTTCCTGGCTGTCCTGGAACTCACTCTGTTCTAGGCCTTGAACTCAGAGATTCTCCTAATCTTTCCTCCTGGGGGCTTGGAATAAAGGTTTGTGCCACTATATACATATGTGCATGCATACATAGATATATACACATATATTCTTTATTTAGATATATCCATCAAAATTATTATATATCGCATGTTATATATTATGTAGTCTTTATTATATAAAATATTAATAATGTAATTAGGTATAGTATTTTGTATTATTATGATATAGTGGTAAATATATAATTCATGCTATTAAAATATATAATTTATTTACATACATATATATTTATATTTATATAGAAAAAGACCAGTAGTATTTGGTTTTACCCTAGGTCATTTGTTTTGGTTATCCAAGCATGTTGAGCATGAGTTCCTTATTGTAGAGTTGGCATTAATCAATTCAGACATCGATTGGCAACTCCAACAAGTTCTGTGCCACCATTACCATGCATTTTTTTTGCAGGAAGTGGAGAGTGTAGGTCAAAGGATTTGTGGCTTGGCTTGTGTTCAGATTTATCTTTCAGTAGCTTACAGAGTACCTTCCTGGTGAAGGTACCATGGAAGCACCAACTGGATTTCTCCATTTTCAGTGAGTTCTGTTGTGTCCTAGACAATGGTATCTGCTATCAATGTGTGGAGAACAATCATTTGTCTTAGCAACAACCTAGGTTGTTTGGGGGATTCCCTCTTGCCAACAAATCAGTTGAATTCAACCATGTCACACCACTGGAAGACTTGCAAGGTTTATGTTTTCTTTGATTTTTTCAATTTTAGTTATTGAAGAGTTTTGTTTGTTTTCTTCAACGTTTGTGACTTATTGGATTTCTTTAAGTTTTTTTTTATTCATTTCCCCCAATTGTTTTTTTTTTTTTTTTTTTTTGTATTTTCCTCTATTTCCTTAAGGAATTTATTCATTTGCACTTTAAAGACCTCTATCATCTTCATATGGTTGGTACTTCAGGTTTCTCTCTTGTGTTTAAACTTTGTTGGAATATTCAAGACCTGCTGTGGTAAGAAAATTAAGCTATATTAACTAACTAGTGGCATCCAGGCATTTGGGTTTGGGATGATTATAGGTCTAGGTGCTTATTTCTGTATTTGTACATATTGAGTAGCTATTATGTTCCTTTATTGCTGTTTCCTCTCTGGTGTAGTGGCATTTCAATTATATTTTAATAGAGAAATCTTGGCTGGAGATAGCAAAAGTAAAACAGCCACACTGGTCAACCTTACAGCGAGGAAGCCGTAATACCCACCTTTAATTCACATTAGTTATCATAGAAACCGTGAGGTGCATACCTTTCATCCCAGTGGTGCACACCTTTAATCCCAGCCCTAAAGACAATTATAAAGCCGGAGGATTCAAATCTCAACAGTCCAAATGGAGATTCCTGGAAGCAGGATCACCATGTGTACTGAAGTTGAGGTAAGAGCCAATGCCTGGAGGCTTGGCTTTTAGATCTTCAGGTTGAACTCCAATTTCTTTCCGTTTTTTTTTTTTTAAATTCATGTACCACCCTGGAATTTGCAGAGTATGATGACTGTGCATGGCTTGTTTTCTTCCTTTTTGACTGGCATGTTCACAGGGAATGCCTTCTGGTGTTTCAGGCTGAGTTATTGTTTGAGTTGGGGGATAAAAGTTTGGGAAAAAAAGTCTCTTTGAACTTTGAGCATAGGATCATTGAGGAGAGAGAGACCACGCAGCCTTCTGGCTACATAGCTGGAGACAAAACTGGGTGTACTGAATCTCTGAGCAATAGGAGAGGTAGGCATCTATCTTATCATATTTATGGCCCTGGGAGGAGTGGTATTAGGTTAGTACGGGCTGCCTTCTGGACTTGGGGCCTGGGATAAAGCAATGAGTGAGGGAATACCTGATGAAGTTTGGAGATGGGATAAAGACACCATATGGGGGGATGGATAAGTGAAGAATGGTCTGTGGCATCCACAGGAGATGCAACCAGCCCGGAAAAAGGCTCCTGCTGGTGTTTTGTTGCAGTGCTAGGAACAAGTATCAGAAACTGGATATGGAAGGAGGAGGGAGTGGAAAGGGTCTTTAGTTAGCTTATCTGTTTTACTGTTTTGCTTAGCTGGTGTGTTACCTGTTATTGTATGCTGGTGCTGGAAGCTGGGATGATGAAATGAGTTAGGGGAAAAAACTGGGGGGAGATCCTTGTGCTCTCTAAAGGAGGGTATCGGGGGAGAAGAAAGGAATATTACAGCTGGTTTTTTTTTTTTTTTTTTTTTTTTTTTTTTTTTTTTTTTTTTTTTTTTTTTACATAGCTGGGGACAAGACGAGTTCAGGGGAATTAGTTTCAACCTCCGAAGCAGGAGGAAAGCTGTGAAGCTGCCCTCCATCTTGTTGCCCTGCGAGGACTGTCCCTTGGGTTAGCAGTGGCTGCCTGCTAGGGTCGAGTTCTCTAAGAATTCAACAAAGGCTGGGAGGAAGATTAAAAGGGAAAGATCTGAACCATCCACAGAAGATGGAGCTGGAGTTTAGGGATGACTGTCATGGGTTCTCTTCTTAGGAGCTAAGGATGAGACGAGTTGATTCCAAGGGAACAGACATAAAAGAATTTTTGTGGAAGGTCTACCTTGTTTTCTGGCAGGCATATTCTAATAATTTTTAATTCAAAGCTGAATCACTTTGCTATACTTAAATATATTCTGCCTTTGCTTTAGTCTGCAACTCAATAATATGAAAGATTTTACTGTGAATGTGCTTTTGAGTTAAGATTGATATGAATAAATCTTTAGATATTTGAATATACACAATGTGGTGTATTTGGCTGTTCATATATAAGCACAGCATGAAGTGTGTCATGTGATAATCTAATTCCATAAACCATAATCATGATCTGAAATTACATACTAAATATTTTAGTTTTATTAAAAGTGCTATTGGAAAAGATTAGATTAAGTTGTGAAAAGTTAAAATGAACATCTTCTCTGTGTCTTTCAATTAACTATGTCATCTGAGGGATATATTTATTTGCTCACACAGATTTTAAATTTCATTCTGTTCTCTTTCAAAACATTTAATTATTATTTAAAGTCATTTATATTAGAAAGCTTATTATGCTGTGTAAACTTGTGCATATAAATGCTATTGTGTTTATTTGCATATGCATCTGGGTGTGCATATCAGTGTGTATATTGTGTGTGGATGACAGAGCTTGCCATCTGTTGCTTACCACTCTTTCCAACTTACTTGAAACAGGATCTCACACTGAATCCATATTGTGGCAATTTGCCTAGACTGTCTGGCAGACAATCTCCATGGGTTCCTCTATCTCCATCTCTCTCTTGTGGTAGAATTGTTTGAAGACATCAGTGCTCACAACAGATATCCTAGTGCTAGGGACAAAAAAAAAAAATGGGTCTTCATGCTTCTGCAGCAAGGTCTTCAAGTTCTTCACCAACTGAAATATCATTCCCGCCCAAGAAATTACTTTTCTTATCAAGCATAGAGCTTGGAAGATTCTTTGTTTTCTACCAATGTTATCCCTAACCTCCCATCTGTTTATGTTAAAACTATTTAATAATCTTTCATATTACTATAATAATAGTAGCAAACAAAAGAACAAATAAGATGACATTAGTGACGTTTTTAATCTCTAAGAACATTTTAATAAAAGTTTCTATTTTCTGTAGATATAATTGTCAGTGCCAAGATAATTTTAAAACAATTTTTCATATTTAAATATGTTTAAATATGTTTATAAATATATAGACAAAACAGTTACTATAGTTGTGCGTTGTTTTGTCAAACCCAGACTAGCTACTTGTCATTATTTATTAGACTTGGACTTTGTGTAAGAAGAATCTGTTCATTTCAGTTTGTGGTGTTCATTTTCTCTAGTGTTTAAAAAGGTTACATTAGCTACTAATACCAATATATCATCCTAAATTTATACCCATAGTAAACATAAAGATACATTTGCTTTTTCTTTTTTTTCTTTTTTTTGTTTCCAGTTTATTTATTTTTTATTAAAAATTGCCATCTCCTCCCCTCCTCCTCCCCCTTCCCTCCCCTCCCCTCCACCCATACCCCCACTCCCTCCCTCTCCAGGACAAAGAGCCATCAGGGTTCTCTATACTATGTTGAGTCCAAGGTCCTCCCAACTCCCTCCAGGTCCAGGAAGGTGAGCAACCAAACTGACAAGGCTCACACAGAGCCCCGTCCATGTCGTAGAGACCAAGCCCATCGCCATTTTCATTTCTTCTCTGTTTAAAAATAAAGATATTGTATAGTCAACATTGACCTCTGTGTTGCATGAAGCTATAAATAATGTATAAAACAGCAAGGCAGTTTTGTTCGAGTTCAGTTGTCCTGGATTACCTTCTGTCATCTATGACAACTGGCCCTCCTCATTGATGGATGAAGTCTACAGCTACAGGGACTTAAAGTGTTCCATCTGATTTCTTGTGTTTGTTAGAGGAAAAGGAAAGAGGAAGCAAGAGTGAGAGACAGTAGGTAATATAAAAGTCATGGTGTCATGGTGACCAATGTGATTCTCTCACCCTGCTGTGTTACAGGTCCAGAATCAAGTTCCATAGTATGGCATTTCTTTAAGGGAAAGTGGTTCAAACTAAAGAATGAGCTCACAGTAATCATGTCTTTCTAACATTGTTTTTTGTTACTGCTCTACATGATTACTTATTTTTTAATCTTGTGTAATTATGCATTCTTTTGGTTATTAACTTTTTGACTTGAGTTTTTAAGAGATGACCTTAAGTTGCACATGCTGGCTGACATGAAACTTATTGTGTAGCTGAGGATACTCCTGATATTTCTGCCACTAACACAGACTAGAGTCACTAGAATGTACCATCATGTACAACTAATGCTATATATTCTACTCTTAATAGATAAGTGCTAAGAACAATGGAAATGGCATTATTTACACTGCATAGACTATTTTTTTCTTTTCTTTTTTTTGAAACTGTAATGTCATTATATTATTTGTCTCTTCTGTTACTTCCGTTCCCAAATACACTGGCTCTTTTTCAATTTCCTGACTTTTTTTATTAATTGTCTTATGTGCACATATGTATATACATATGTATTTCCAAAGCACATCTACTTTATCTTCATAATAGTTAATTTTATATGTTTTTAGTGCTGACCATTTGTGATCAAAAATTAATTTATGTGGTTTTCTTTAGGGAACATTATTTCTTCCACTCTTAGTAACTTAACTGCCCATATTTGCTTGAATAGAGTTGAACTCTCATGGATTTTCCCCTGTCTACAGTGGCATGTCTATTTTTTGTTGTCCCCGCGTAGCTCATGTTTAGGCAATCAAGTTGCTGAGACTTTATAGGTATAGCTTCTGACTTTTCAAGAAAAACAATCTCCCATCAAATTCCCAATCCTTCTCTCTTACAATCTGTCTGTCCTTTTCTGTTATAGTCCATGAGCCTGTGCTTCAGTAGTTGTTCCATTGGGAACGGAGACTCTACCACTTGGCAGTTTGATTTTGATTTTTTTAATGATCTATATCTGTTGAAAAAAGAGTTTCCTGAGGAGTAGTGAGGGCATTTTCCACTTTAACTCTGCTTGTTTTTAGATTAGCCAAAATTTTTAAAGGCTGATATCATTTTGCTCAACAAACTATATTGCTAGACTTTTAAAATTATTAATATCAGAAAAATTATTTATCAAGGAATATAATATACTCATTACAAATATGTTATTCTTAAGCCATTTTAAATTGTTGGTTTTATATTGAAGATTTTTAAAAATCAGATTAGTTTCTTACTAAAATAATTAATTTGTGCATTGCTTAAAATGTTTGTCTATATGCCCAAATCTATTTATTCATGTATCATCAGATAATATTTTAAATATTAAGATGATTTTGATTGTATCTAATACTTCTGATTATTTTAAATAATTTATTCATATATAATTCTGAAATTGTCTCATAATATTTTTAAAGATTGAAGAAAAGTCAATTGCCTAGAAGTTTATCTAATTCTTGTAATGTAAACTATTGTCATCTAATAAATGCCATATCCATTCCATGATCTTTCCATTATACAGTCTCTTCATCATATCTTCATTATACAGTCTCTCCACTTGTGATGATCATAGATAATTTTCTGTCACCTCTGTGAATTCTTTATAGTAGAGATGACATTCAGCATGGTACATCTAAGAATGAGCAAACAGTTTATTCTTATAAGTAATAAGCCAAACATGTAGGGGTTTATCCATCACTAAATTGTCGTAGGTTACTGTGTGTGTTTTTGAAGATATTTAAATAATAGTTTCATGTAATCAAATGGTAAATTGTTCTGTACCAATAAGTGACTAGATATCTAAGAACCTCAAGCAATCACAAACAATGTTATTAATACTAGATCTCCCATACTACAGGTGCATTTCTTTTATTTATTTGTTACTCATTATCACAGGCTGCCCACATGGAGTTTAACACTGAAGAGGTTACTACATACTTGAATTTACGAAATTCATAATCAGTCACCACTCTGAACCATTTGCTCATGTTAAGCTGTATAACTGCAGTATATAAAAAGCCAAATAAATCTTTAGATTTCCTTAAAAATAATGCATAGGTGACACTGATGAATTTGTATCCTGTTTCTGCAAAAGTCAACAGCCAATATTACCACAAAGAACAATAAAAAGGAGATATTTAAAATCCTTACTTCTATCAGTAAACAAAACTTTCATGGTGATGTGTAAAGCATCTGTGTAGCGTTCCATAGAAGGATCAAAATAAAATTTATACTTCCTTTGAATTTCTCTTGGTCTTCACCCCAATTGTTTCCATTCTCCTTTGAGAAATTATATGATAAAGAATAGTATTATATATTATTTCCACATAATTATTTAATTCATATGCTATCATAAAACCAGAGTAATCCCGCATTAGCACATAAGAGTCACTCTGGGCTTTGTCAACATCTGTCCTCTTATTTCAGAGCCAGTTTTATTCATTTCATTTAGCTTGATAACTCACTGACCAGGAAGAGAAAAGTAGTGGTCTACAGTCGATAAGTGGATCTATGATATAGTTCTGGCAAAGTATTTCTAACCTATTTAGAACACCAAATATACTACAACGGGAAGAAATTCGAACAATGGCTGTAAGCTTTTATCCTTGGCTAAAATCCTTGGTATGTTCTTAGACATTCTGTTATTTAGTAGTAGTTTTCGAGACATAACATTTGGATGAACTTTTAGTGTAACATGAAATTTTTTCTTCTTAAAGCTAATGTTAAACTCAGAGTATTTTATTCTAAGGAAAGGCAAAATACTTTCACCCGAAAGAAAAGGTGACATTTCCATTTTGTACAGTCTGCTAAAAATGCCACAGCAGCTACAGTTTTTAATCCATGATCGTGAGTTATGCATGGATTGATTTTAAATGTAGCATTTTATTACTAGGGAAGAAAAAATGGTATTTCCTTAAAAATAAGATTAAATAGATATGTAACGGGATTTTAGGTGCAGAGGTGAATTTTTATGCATACTCATTGGTTATGCTGTAAGAGATTTCCTTTCTGCATTTACTGTATGTTTAAAATATTGGCCATAAACACCCTGAAGGGCAGGTGCTGAAATGACAGACAGAGACTCCATTCCATCTGTGTAAAAGGTTAGTGCCATATTGCAATACTTAGCATAACCTTAAAAATCCATAACTTACACCCTCTTTCTAGACAAGCTTTATATTTAAATGTCGTTTGGAAAATATATTATCACAAGTTAAACACATAGTAAAGAGTATGGCCTTATTTTCATAAAATAATTAATCACATACTGTACATTTGTCATAATTCTATAAGCTTACTGTTGATTTGTGTGTTTTATACATCCATGCAAAAATCTTCAGTGTAAAATACAAGTTTCCTAATATCAATTTGTGCATAGTACATCTATTCTAATAAATCGTTTTAACAGCTTGCAAATATTGAAACTAATATGGAAATTGGTAAAGAAAAATACTTTTTCTCAATTTAAATAACCTTTAATACAGATGGAAAAAGGTTGATCTGTTCATATTTTGAAAAATCTCTTGCAGAAAATTAGAGTTCAAAATATGAATTCATTATTATATCTTCTAGCAGTTATATGACCAAGATAAAACAAGTTAGTTGGAAATATTATGCAATTGATTACCATGGTAAATTATGCCTTCAGTTTATCATTTCTGAAGTTGAGATAGGAGAATAAACATAAATTTGGGTCCAGCTTTGGTTACATAGAGAATTTCAGATCAGTTTTGGTTTAAATATGGACCCTGTTTCAAAAATGAAAAACAAAACAAAAAATCCCAGAAACTATGACTTTTATTCTCTTATTTATGTAACTTCATATGCAATTCTATTCATGTTTAATTAAATTGTTATTTTAAAATTTGACTGAAATTTATCTTTATAAATAACAATTTTTCTTCTGATATGTATCCATCAAATTTTCAGTATTTTTCTTTTTGATTTTTATTAAAAATTTCCACATCCTCCCCTCCTCCCATTTCCATCCCGCTGCTCCCACACTCCCTCCCCCACCCTCTCCAGTCCAAAGAGCAGCCCTGGTTCCCAACCCTGTGGGAAGTCCAAGGTCCTCCCCCCTCCACCCAGGTCTAGGAAGTTGAGCATCCAAACAGACTAGGCTCCCACAAAGCCAGTACGTGCAGTAGAATCAAAACCCAGTGACAATGTCCTTTGCTTCTCAGTCAGCCCTCATTGTCCGCCACCTTCAGAGAGTCTGGTTTGATAACATGCTTCATCAGTCCAAGTCCAGATGGCCTTGGTGAGATCCCATTAGATCAGCTCCACCGTCTCATTGGTTGGCGCACCCCTCGCAGCCCTGACTTCCTTGCTCATGTTCTCCCTCCTTCTGCTCCTCATTTGGACCTTGGGAGCTCAGTTTAGTGCTCCAATGTGGGTCTCTGTCTCTATCTCCATCCATCGCCAGAGGAAGGTTCTATGATGATATGCAAGATATTCATCAGTGTGTCTATTGGATAGGAACAGTTCAGGCACCCTCTCCTCAGCTGCCCAACGAACAAGCTGGGGACATTTTATTGGACACCTGGAAATCCCTCCTTACACCTGTCAGAATGGCTAAAATCAAAAACACCAATGATAGCCTTTGCTGGAGAGGTTGTGGGGTAAGGGGTACAGTCATCCATTGCTGGTGGGAATGCAAACTTGTGCAACCACTTTGGAAATCAGTGTGGCGGTTTCTCAGGAAATTCGGGATCAATCTACCCCAGGATCCAGCAATACCACTCTTGGGAGTATACCCAAGAGATGCCCTATCATACTACAAAAGCATTTGTTCAACTATGTTCATAGCAGCATTATTTGTAATAGCCAAAACCTGGAAACAACCTAGATGCCCCTCAATGGAAGAATGGATAAAGAAAGTGTGGAATATATACACATTAGTGTACTACTCAGCGGGAAAAAAAAAAAAACAATGACATCTTGAATTTTGCATGCAAATGGATGGAAATAGAGAACACTATCCTGAGTGAGGTAACTAAGACCCAAAAAGATGAATATGGTATGTATTCACCCATTAGTGGTTTCTAAATTTTCACCTCTTTTATCCTGCCAATGTACACTTACACAAACAACAATATTTCTCCATCCTGGTTTTCATTGTTAAATTCTTCCACTTTTTGATGTATTTGTAATTCACATAAAAGTAATCTGTCTCAATTTATTAGATCATGATTACATTCACAACCTATCATTTTTGAAGTAATAGAAATAGTTATTGAGAGGATTGGAGAGATGTTTCAGCAGTTCAAAACAAAACAATAAAACAAATAAGCAGAAACTTGCAGCGCTTGCAGAGGACCTTCATTCAGTTCTCAGCACACATGTTGTGTGGCTCATAGCCACCTGTAACTCCTGCTTCAGGAGGTGCAGCCTCTCTCCTGACCTTTGTATGTGCTAGCACATGCTCAAAAGAAGAATCATGAGCTATAAGAATGGCCAAAATATAATATCTAATGTCAGAAGCTATTCTTTGTACTTGTCCACTTTCTTTCCTATTTAAATGTATTTAAAGCAAATGAAGAGTATTAGTTATTACATTATAGGTTATATAGAATGTAATTGTAGATGGGCCTACTTTAAGACAGAGGATATTATCATCATCTATTTCAATTTCTTTAACAAAATCTAAATCTGAGTACTTTATAGTAAAAGGTTTTATTTATATTTTTGCTTGAGAATCTGAATATCCAAAATAGCCAGGACAAATTGGTTCAATTTTAAGTGAAGTTCCCCAGTTATGTCATAATACCTGAGGTGTCATCATAAAAAAATGAATACAACTGAGAAAGATTGTATGGTGAGAAAGAATCTTCACAGAGTGGAGAGAGCAGCGTTCTTCATTCCTAACAGCCTCATTACAAGAATGAACCAGATCCTTTAACAAAGACAGAATTCTTCCAAAGGCAGCACCCACCCCCTCAATGTCCCAATCTCTTTTCAGTGCACTCTATCTTATAAGGGTTCCAAAAACTTCTACTCTGTTGTGATGAGAAACAATCCTTTGCCATTGAATGTAGGAACCCATTCACAGTTCATACAAGCTGGAAACATATGGCCATGATCATATGCTATATCATTTAAGAGAGAAAAATAATAAACCACAAAGCAGATTTCTAAGTAAGTAAATTACTTGTACAATTCAAATTAACTGTGACATCATGCATAGGACCTGTACATGTTTGACCCAGGTGTGGTCCTAGAGCTGAGAGGAAAAGTGATCATAAGCCACTGTCTCTAACCAAAAAGCTACCTCCATTCGATAATCACTAGAAAAGCAAAAATAGTTTTCTTCAAAAGAGTATCACTGGAGAAAGAAAAGGGCAGGCCACATGCACAGCAGTACATGGCCAGTAAAAAATAAATTCAAAGGCATAACTTTGTTGTTGTCGTATTTGTTGTTGTTGTTGTTGTTGTTGTTGTTGTTGTTCTTCTTCTTCTTCTTCTTCTTCTTCTTCTTCTTCTTCTTCCTCTTTCTCTTGTTCCTCTTCCTCTTTTTCTTCTTCCTCTTCCTTCTCCTCCTCCTCCTCGTCCTCCTGCTCCTTCTTCTTCTCCTTCTCTTCTTTTCTTCTTCACTTTACAGTTCCTTTTAAAAATATAATTACTTAAGGGAGCCATCCTAGGGTTGGCAGAGACTTGACTCTAGAGGGGTTCCCAGGTGTCCAGGAAGATGCCCCCAGCTAGGTCCTTGGGCAGCTGAGGAGAGGGTGCCAGAAATGTCCAGATCCTATTGCCATACTCATGAATATCTTGCATATCACCATAGATCCTTCACCTGGCATTGGATGGAGAAAATGACAGAGCCCCACATAGGAGCACCGGACTGAGCTCCCAAGGTCCCGATGAGGAGCAAAAGGAGGGAGATCATGAGCATGGAAGTCAGGACCGTGAGGAGTGCGTTTACCCATTGAGACGGTGGGACAGATCTAACGGGAGACCACCAAGTCCAGTTGGAATGGGACTGATGGAACAGGGGACTCTCTGAATGTGGCTGACGGTGGAGGAGGACTGAGAAACCAAGGACAACGGCAATGAACATGAACTATACAGCATGGACGGGCTCACTGTGAGCCATGTCAGTTTGGTTGCTCACCTTCCTGGACTTAGGGGGAGCTGGGAGGACCTTGGACTTAACATAGTGAAGGGAACCCTGATGGCTCTTTGTCTTGGAGAGGGGTGGAGAGGGGGTATGGGTAGAAGGGAGGGGAGGGAAGGGGGAGGAAGAGGGAAGCAGATGGAAATCTTTAATAAAAAAAAAGTTCTGTGAAGCAAAGCAAAATAAATAAATAAATAAAAATGTCCATGAGCATAACAAACTATAAGACACATATAGCTAATAATGAATGGCATTAAATATTTTAACTTGTTTACCTTTGAAGAAAATTTAAATTGTATTCTGATTTGAGTGACAAGTTGGGTTTTAATGCTTGCTGCTAACCTGTCTCAGTTGACATACTGATGCTTGCCAAGGTAAATGAGTTATAATGTTTGAAACTCCTCTCAATTGAAATTTCACTATCACAGAGAAGCCAAACTTTTATGTTGTTGTGAGATATTTGTACACTGTGTAAAGATATATTGCTGTGTTTGGTTACTAAGGAGACAGCTAGTAGCTACGCAAGAGGTATAGGCAGGATTTTCAGGCATGAAGAGAGGAAATAGGAGATGAATTAATGTGTGATATAGACAAACTAGCTTGAAACACAAAATGGGATAAATGTAAAAGTCATGTGGTAGAATGTAGATTTGTAGTAGGAGGCCACTAGTTTGTTTTCCGGCTGCCCAGACTCCCAAAATAACAACAAAGAAACTGTATTAAATAAATCACTGCTTGGCTTATTAGCTCTAGCTTCTTATTGGCTAACTCTTACATATTAATTTAACTGATCTCCATTAATTTATATTTTACTATGATGTTCGTGGCCTACCGGCCTAATTCCGATGTTTCTCAGGTGGCTCCATGGCTTCTCTCTGACTCCTCCTCCTTTCTCCCAGTATTCAGTTTAGTTTTCCCCTGCTAGCTTTATTATTCACTGCTCGAGTATAGGCCCAAAGCAGTTTCTTTATTAACCAATAGTTGTCACAGCATACAGAGGGGAAATCCCACATTTTAGATTAATTAAAATATGGGTTAATTTCAGTTATACGAGCTAGTTAAAAAATCCTCAGCTAAAGGCCAAACTTTTATGATTAATAATAAATTTCTGTACCATTATTTGCAAAGTGGCTCATAGCACAGAGAAAGACTTCTTACATTGTATTTGGATTGTAAATCCAATGAAGTAAATAAAAGTCTTCTAGTTTCTGTCATCCTTCACTCTTTGTCCACCTCATTCTTGAATGGGTTTCAAGACAAAAACCTGGCAAAAAATCAGTTCTTCTATCATTATACTTATTACTCTGTTGTTACAATATAAGGGGCTTTATTATATATGATAACATATGGGCCAAATTAAGTCTGTACAGCTGAGGATTGCTGAACATTCATCAAAGAATAGGATGTGCATAGAAATAGAAACCTATTTATTTTTATAACTTTCCCTCTGTCTCTCTCTGTCTCTTTCTGTCTCTGTCTTTCTCTCTCTGTCTCTCTCTCTGTCTCTCTCTCTGTCTCTCTTTCTCCCTTTCTCTCTCTCTATCTCTCTCTCACATACATACACACACACATACACACACACATACACACATACACACACACATACACACACATATACACACACATACACACACACTGAAGTGTTTGTCTTAGGGTTCAGCTGAACACTTGGATGACAATTGTGAGTCTCCTTATACTGTCACTAGCAAACTGATAAATAGATTGAAGGAGGAGAAGAGGGAATTAGAAAAAAAATAGAGGTGTTAAAATAGAGTGTTTAAGAAAGGAGTAAGGAAACCGCATCAAAGAAAAGGGGGAGAAACCTTTAAAATGTAAAAGGTCCACAAGAAAATTTATATCCATGTTGCTTCTCAAATTTGTGAACTATTCCAGAATTGTGAGCACTTTGACAAAGAATATGTACTCAACCTATGAAAAAACACCAAAACAAAACAACACCAAAAATCTATAATTTGAAAAGAGATCAAGAAGGATCATATAAGAGGGTTTGTAGACAGAAAACAGAAGAAAGGGTGTATTTGTGAGATACCCAAATGTATATATGTTCTGCTCAGTGTTTACTATGTTTAGCGTGAAAGGGAAAAGGCCAAAAATATTTTTCAGTGGTACTTTGATTCAAACTTTACCATAAATGGCAGAAACAGTAAATTAACCTCTTGGAAGATAAGAGGCAATCATTCTATCACCTATCAGTGGCATAAAAATGAGCCTATGTGAGATAAATTATAATCCTTTAATTAAAAGTATTACTAGGGAAACTGTTGATCATCACCTCTAAAAACTCTGGCCTTTTAAATCAGACTTGGAATAGATTGTAATTATCTTTAAATATCAATACTTATTTTCTGGGTTTTTTATATTTTAAATATGCTGCAATTATATTTTTCCATATTAAGTGAACATTAAGATATGGTAGAGGACTTTTAAAATTATACACTTGCTGGAGATAAAGCAGAGAAAAACACATGTAGCAGTGATCCAAAAGCTGGAACGCATGCCAATATGCCAGTTTTACATCTGGCCAGTCCATGATGACAACAGATCTGCTGAAGCAAATGCTTTCCTGACAAGCCATTAATTAGAATTACAATCATCTTCCCTGAAATGGTCTTTAAAATAAATTGTCAACTGCAAATGGATGAAAATAAATAGTTTGTCTCTCCCTCCCCAAGCTCCTGGAATAAAAGGCCAAAGACAAAAAGGCTTACAAGTATGGTAATTTTCAAATGGGAATGTGGAAGCTGTACCTCATTTTAGATCATAGCTAGTTTTCCCGCAATTGGAAGTCTTTCTCCACCTCCCTTTTATCAATTTTTTTCTAGAATTACATGCTAAGAGAATGTTTCTGTTTACTCTTACCATTAAGCAGCAACTTTATTCACATTCTTCTGCTGAACAAAGGGTATTTGCCAAAATTTCTTTAATTCACTAGCCCAAAGACCAATCCTAAGGAGTTTCACATCCTCATAGCTGTATTGACTACAAGGATAACCTTCAGTCTTTCATGATATTAGCCTCATATATAAATCTTAGAAACAATGAGCTTTTCCCAAAGACATTTAGGAAATCACTGGGTCATAGTCACAACATCTATACAATATTCATTCAAACTTTCATTCGAATTAAAGAAATTAATATGTTAATGTATTGTGCATCGTGTTTTTATTATTTTATTTGGACAACATTACCACCCATTTCCTTTAGAATGTTTTCATTAAAGGTAATTCAAGGGTCTAGGGAGATAAATCATTTATTGAATCATTTAATACACACCTACACTGACACACACTACATATACCTGCACCAACAAACATATACAAACAACACACCACAGACATACAAAAACATATACACACACAGACATTCACCTGTATCTGAAAACACACACATACATTTCCCAACCATGTCTGCACCTTCAAACATAGCCTACTCACACACATGTAATTTTCCCATAGTGATTTAATAATACCAATTAAATGTTTTGTATGAAGAATTTAGGAGTCTCAGAATTTATAATGGCACGAAGGGAAAATTATATACAAATAAATAACTAGACTTTAAATTGAGCTTAACTCCTTCTTATTAAACACAATAAATTTATGGAAATAGATAACATAATCTCCACAAAACAAGTCATACTGACAAAATGAAATGATAGAAGAACATTACCATACTTTTTAATATCTTTATCCATAATGTTATTTTATATTTTAGATACTGTTTCATTACATGTTCCACATAAAATTGTAGAGAAACTGTATCACCAGTATATGGATAATAACCTATCTTACCTAATGTTATGTAAATCTTAATAATATGAAAGGTATACATAAATACCAAACTAATTTCCTTTAACTTTTGTGTATACCTATATAATCTTCCCACGTTGGACAGCAGTAGAGTGCTGGTTAAATTTGTGCCAGATTGACACATTCATAAGGGAGGCACAACCACAAGACTATTGGGCGTTTTCTTTTTTTCTTTTTTTTTTTTTTTTTCAGACAGGGTTTCTTTGTGGCTTTGGAGCCTGTCCTGGAACTAGCTCTTGTAGACCAGGCTGGTCTCGAACTCACAGAGATCCGCCTGCCTCTGCCTCCCAAGTGCTGGGATTAAAGGCGTGTGCCACCACCGCCCGGCTTATTGGGCGTTTTCTTAGTAATTGGTGTGAGAGACCTCAGCTCATTGGATGGGGCCTTTCCTGTACCAGTGCTCTTGGGTTAATAAGTAAGATGGCTCAGTAAAATATAAAGAGCAAGCCAATAAGCAGCACACTTTCAGGCCTCTGCATCATGATAATCCTGCCTCCAATTCTCTGATCTTCTTGAATTCTTACATTGCCTTCCCTCAGTTCCAAATAAATCTTTTCTTTCCCAAATTGTTTTTGGTCATTGTTTGGGTGGAAGCTTCACTTTAGTCCCTGGTATCCATATATCCAAAGAATTTGGAACATTCAGGTGGAAGGTCCATCCCAAGCCCTCTCCCCCATATATCTCCAAACCCTGTTGCCTCTCAGAAAACCCACCAAATGATGACCAGTTCCTCAGAGATGCTCAAAATCACTTCCAAATGGTGCTTAAGGTGCACATCTCACCAGAAAACAAACACATGGTTTTCTTCTTCTTGTTTTTCTTTCCTTTTTTCCCTTTCTTTTTGAGACAGGGTTTCTCTGTAACTTTGGAGACACGATATTTTTTGTTTTTTTTCCCATCTCATCTTTGAGGAACTGGAAAGCCATCTGTGAGTGTTGTATCCTTTAAACTGAGCTTTTCCTAATTTGGTTTGATTTTTATTGTTGTATCGGTGGAGACACTTGTCAAGGGTACAGAAATTTTTCAATCATGTGTTTCATCAAGAAATAATAACCCTAATGAAATTAATGTACTTCTATGTTCTCGTGGACACTCTTTAGACATGCCTTACTTTTTTCTTTTTATTTCTATAAATCAATCTTCATAAAATAAGTAGATATAAAAACTAAAATTTATGTTTCATATGTCAGGCATATTTAATAATTTTATTTAAGAATTGCTACTTTGCTGAAAATACTTTTAAAATAAATGCCAGAGTATGCAGGTACCTTTAAACAAAACGAAAGTTGCAAGTGGACCAACCCTAAGTAAAACAGTAATCCTTCATGTCACCAACATGGAGGTGAGCAGACAGAATACTTTTTAAATATTCTTCTAAGGTCTTAATATAAAGAAAAGCATATAATACCATATAAGTAGAAATTGTACCCAAGGGTTCTGTAATATACAAACATGTGAATATCAAAAAACTAATTTCTGAGAATTTATTAGGCATAATATTTTGTAACTGTTGTATAGGTTTTAATGTCATAAAAATTTTCCCTTCTCACTCAACTTATTTGTTATCTTCTGAAATTTCCTAGCTTGTAGCCAACAGTGTTTCTAATTATTAATATTAAACTTTCTCCTCCTGTCAGTATCTGTTCTATCAATTATATAAAAAAAATGTGTCAGAGGCACAATTTCAAAAGCCAAAATCTGATTTGGAGTACAAAAGGTACTGAGCCTTGTGCAAGTAATCAGGCATATATTTTCTATTATGAAAAGTTTTACTGAAAATTTTGCTTATTATTATCTTGCCAATGAAAGCCTAGAATAATTTATCTCCAAATGTGACTGGGGAATATAATTCCATGCCTTGAGTGTTTGCCTACCATGGTAAAGTACTGGATTCTACCCTCAGCAGAAAATGAAAACCTTCTGATATTAGAACTGTTATACTTTCTCCATGAGTTCAGTTTATGAGCATTTTAGCTGTTTTGAGGCCTGTAGTAAGAATCCACAAGTCAACTGAAAGACTCTGTCTTAGAGCAGGCAGTCTGTCATGTACTTGCCTTAAACTTCAATCTAAGATTCACAGAAAATAGATCATAAGTCTCTGCACGTAGAATGAATTAAAAAAAAAAACTGGCCTTGCCCTGTAGTCTGATTGATGAATATCTTAAATGTCACCATGAAAACTTTATCCAGCAACTGATGGAAACAGAGGCAGAGACCTGCAAAGGAGCTCTGGTCTGAACTCCCAAAGTCCAGTTGAAGAGTGGGAGGAGTGAGAATATGGACAAAGGCAAGACCATGAAGGGGACAAACACTGAAAGTTTACCTGAGATAATGGGAGCTCACCAATTCCAGTTGGGCAGGGAAGAAACTAGCATAGGTCCAAACTAGACCCTCTGAATATGGGTGACAGTTGTATGGCCGGGGCAGACTATGGGGCCACTGGTAGTGGCACCAGGATATATTCCTACTGCTTGTACTGACTTTTTGGGAACCTATTTTCTTTAAATAGGTATCTTGACCACCTAAATATAGTAGAGAGGGCCTTGGACCTTCGCTAAATTAATGTGCTTTATCCTTTCTGAGGAGTGGATGGGGGGTTATGTGGGGGGATAGGTGGAGTAATAGGAGGAGGGGAGGGAATGGGAACTGGGATTGATAAGTAAAATGAAAACACGATAGTTTGTTTTCTTTTTAAAAAATCTAAAATAAATTAAATTAAAAAATAAAACCACACACAGAAACAATACAATATTTCAATGTACAAAACCAGGGTATACATGTAAGTTACTGAAAATACCAGTGTTTTGTTACTGGGTCAAGTTTACCTGATATAAGTAATGAGAAATGAAACTTGACCAGATCAGGTTGGAGGAATCAAGCAAGACTTAGGCTCTGACAATTTATTGCAAGCAATTAGAATTTTTATATCCTTATCAGAAATACAATAATGGTAGTTGTAAGATTCTGTTCAATGGTAGTTGCCAGGATACAATGGCATTAGCAAGCTGTACAGGCTACTCAAGATTATTGTCTAAGACTAATTGTCCTGTCAAGCGTCTGTATGTTCCTCTCACTTCTAGGGAATGCAGACATACATAGGTGGTCTGAATACTTTCAGTGCTGGAGGGAGTACATCAGTTTCTCAGGAAATAAAAGACACATAGTGTCACAGGAACCATGGACTCCAACTTGAAATATCTATGACACATACCTCTTAAGACAGTTAAACCAGGCCAACTCCTTGATACTTTGATGCTGCAATGTTCCAAACCAAGATAAAAGTAATATCCAGAACAGTCCCTCTGAGCTGTGTGATTCAGTAGAAAACACTTAAAAGCACATTATCAGGAAAACTTTAGCATCAAACTATTTCTCTTATAACGTACAGAAGAGGGCACAGGAAAAAGGTATTCAAATACTTCTTTCATTGAACATTCAAATGACAAAAAAATAGAAGAAAATTCATGGAAAAATTCTTGCTGTTAGCAGAGTAGATGATCACATCTTCTCTAAATCACTGTTAGAAACTTACAAATAAAATAATGAGTTATTAAAACAGTTTGAAGAACAATGATGCATAACAATGAAATGCAATATTTACCTTTAAGAATAACCTGGGGTAACAGGTGCTAAGACAGTAAAATGTGACTACAGGATGATGTGGAGCTAATGCAGAGAGGGAGATATCAGGATAAAAGAAATTTTAGGAGAGGAATGTGGAAATTAGGGAATAATTGGGAGAGATGAAACAGATAAACACAAAAGGTTAGAGAGGAAGGAATGTAAAGTAACAATAACATGATTTGAAAAAATATAATAAAAAGCATACTGTTATCTATTTACCTGAATTTACATAAAATGCATATGACTATGTGTTTACATATAATTCATATTTAAATGAACTCTCCCCACCATGGCTGGTACTGCATCCTACAACTTCAAGAGTCACAGGGTATTGCAGGTATAAATAGGCATTGATCATGGAAGTCCAAGACTAAGCAAAATTTATAGGTTGTAGTTATTGTACTTGGTTGCATCCTAGATAGGGAAGGTAAGCCAATATTGTGGAAGACCCTGTCTACATTTGGTACTGAAGGTAGGTCTGACCTGGAAGTTCTTCCTAGGGAACTAACATTATGATGTTAGACAATCCAGTCAAGTTTCCAAGTGAGGGAAACAACCAATAGTCACAACTAAAATGCCTATGAACTACAACTCTCACCAGAAACAGTACCCCTAAGCGTTCATTCAACTCTGCTAAGTAACTTGATAGTAACCATAGTACTCAGGATGAACTAAAGCTAAAATCAATCAGCAGGAAGAAAATTATGTATGGTACTAGAAATCTAGCCAATTACCCAGAGCTAATGAAGTCATGGATCTTGTAGGAGACCCTGTGTCTGTCCCTTGGCAAAACCAGAATAAATCCTAACTATTTCTTAAATATTTATTCTTATACCCAGATAAGTGTGGCTGTCATCCCTCAAAACAGGAACTTCCCTTTGCAACATATAAAGACCATTAGAGAAAATTGTAGCTGATCAGAAGTGCAGAAAAGAATGATCAAGTGGTACCCAGACCCAGCCAAACCATCTTCAACAAAACTCCTGAACCTAAGATGCAGAGAATACTTTAGAAAGGGGGTGGAGAGACTGTAGGAGCCAAAGTATTGGAAACATTGCATAAAAGTTCTTACACCCACAGGTCCCCATAGAATCAGCAATGTTAAACACATAGGATTATCTTTCCAATGGAAAAGATATACAAAATAAAACAACTCAAACAACAAACAAAAAATAGAATCAAACAAAACTGTTTTTCTATCTATAAATCTGTTAATTGGACATGATTAAAAGTCATTGATCTACATTATCTGTTGGGCCAGGTCATATGAAGTTCCTTCAACCAGGATTGGAGGTGTTTATTTATCTAAAGGACCCTTAAAGCCAGCAACTCCTCGATGAGCTCCCAAAACCAGGACAAGAGATTGCTTTATAGTCCAAATGACCTCTAAATTATTGTATGACCGAAACTAGGCCAAACCCTTCCCTACCTCCTTAAGCTAGTAAGGTAGTGTAGCCTATCTATTGAACCCAATTTCCTGCATGAATTGACATGTACCATGAATTGAGTTTTGATGCAACTAAACTTCCTTATGTACCAAGGGTTGTATTACACCAAAAAAAACTATGATTTTTTTCAGATTATGCTAAGCTTTAATATATTGGAAATTGCATGGCATCAGTTTTTTTCAGAGTCTTTATCCAGGTTGATGAAAGTCAAATTGAACAAGGTTTTCAGTTTACACAGATTTTCAACCACTGGAATGAGAAACTTACAAGGATGTCATATGTGTTAAAAGACTATGAAAACAACAACAAAAATCAACAGTAATAAAACAGGAAATTTAAGTCCCCACTCTTCATAGTTTCTCCAAACATGGGGATGAACAATAACCCAGGCCCAAAAAGATGAACATGGGATGTACTCACTCATAATTGGGTTCTAGCCATAAATAAAGGACATCGAGCCTATAATTCGTAAAAATCCTAGAGAAGCTATATAAGAAGGTGAACCCAAAGAAAAACATATAGTTATCCTCCTGGATACTGGAAGTAGACAAGATTGCCAGACAAAAAAATGGGAACATAGGGGTGGGGTGGGATGGGGGGAGGGGGGATGGGGCAAGAAAAGTAAAAAAAAAAAAAAAAAAAAGAAAATTAAACAGAACATCAGGATATCAATTCAAAAAAAAAAAACCAATTTGGAATTATTGAAAATATCATATTCCTAAAGATGTCTAAAACAAAACAAAACAGAACACAACAAAACAGGGAAATATACAATGATAATGCTTTCCACAAGGAAAGGTCTCACTAAAACCGCACTTTGGATGAAAACAATTACGAAAAGTATTTAATAAAACAGTTCTTTATTTTTTCCTGTTTATAATAAAGAAAATCCTATTAGGAGAAATTAGAAACGTTTCTCTAAGTGAGAAAGTTGTTCTGAGTTAAAAATATTTTCTGAAATTTAAAGCAAAGGGGTTAGAAAAAAAGAAACCATTACTAAAAGTGCATGTGATAATAAAATCCCCCAAACCAAAAACTCTATCCAAGGTTCACAGTCTGGTATTGAACACACAAAGCTCTATCTGCCTCTGCCTCCTGAGTGCTGGAGTTCCATACACCACCACTGCCTGGCTAAAATGAAACTCTAAAAAGATACAAAAATTAAAATATGGACAAAAATCTGTGAATATTTTATTAATGAAAATGTATTAATCTTTATTAAATGTAGTAATCACTTAATACTTATAAGATCCTTTGAATTGTAAACTAAACCCACTGGATAACACTTTACACCCATTAGCATAAATATAAAAAAGACATTTGTTTAACTTTGTAGACAAATAACAAAACATTGTATATAAGTATATATAGAATGAGAATAGAGATGTTATACAAAAATGTGAGAGCAAAATTAAAAGCCAAAGCCTAAACCAAATAAAAGATTATATTACAGGATATCTAACTGAGAAAGTTATACACACACACACACACACACACACACACTCGCACACACACACACATGTCAATGAATCATGTATTTTATTGTCTAGAACATCATTATTTACAAGGGAGCAAGCAGAAACAAATTAGCTATTACTTTACAGATAAATAAATAATGTATGGCATATATTAACCCAAGTACTGCCAGTAACAAAAATATTAAACCAAGTTAAATATGGTAAATTTTTAAAAAGCATTAGGATAAGAAAATGATAATGATTTTGTATTGTGATGGATATCCATAAATGAAGTCTTTGAAAGCAGCAATTTATTGGTTTCTTAGGAGTAAATATGGAAAAGGTACTAACTCTAAAATTATGCCAAATATTGTTAGCAATTAATAGACATTTGAAATCATAGACATGGTGATAGGCATTATTGGAATTATTCGTTAGCAATTGTTGAATTTTATATTATGTAAGTTCTGATTCAATAATTCTGTTAAAATTTAATTCACCCTTCTGTGTTTTATAGCTATAAATTACAAAGTTAATAACCTAAAATGAGGAACTGTTTTCTGAAAATCTTCTAAGTGGCTTTTAAAGAATATGATACTTTGTTTTCTCAGGTTGTCAAGGTGAATTTACAAGCATAATACAGAAAAGCTTGCTTCCCCAAAAGGAAATGCTAACATCGAAGAGATACCACGCTATGCACACTTCTTACTGCCCTTTCATCCCCAGGTGTCAGATTTAATAAACTAAAATTTTCAAACAAAATAGAAAACTTCAAATCCCAATACCCAAAAGTTTACTTTTCCTTACATTTGTTTTTATACTTTCAAAATTCCTGAAAGTCCTTCAAGTATAATAAAAATAGACACAACTTTTGACAAAAAGATATCTTAAAGACTGATGATTCTGAGTTTAAAATTTGCAGGCATTCTTTATAAATAGGAGTAATGCATGTATTGTGAGATAGTCCACGTTTTGTTTATCTCCTTATTTGAATTTTTTTTCTGTGTGTAGCTTTTGACTACTGCATTAAAGTATGAAAGGAATTATATTTTATTATTAAATTAGTGAAGCTCATGGGCTTTTAAAATTCTGTGCATAGAAGATTATATTGTTTCTATCAACACATAAAATCTTAATCATTAATATGTAACATTTGTCCCTAGCTAAACTGATCTAAATGTTGTTTTAAGGGCATAAAGCCTGTCCAACCTTGTAAACATTTTTTTAGAATTAACTAAACTTTATCTCAATAAACATAAAAATGTACCTATAAGTAAAGCTGGACTATATATCCTATCATTGGATTTTGCATCTTAAAATATATATTAAGCCATGATAGGGTGATTAAACAGGAAAAAGTTGCAATACCAAAGATAATAATGGACAAAAGTTTAAGTTTTCTTTCCTTTGAATTTCTGATAATCTTCATTATCAGGACAGAGACAGAATATAAATGTCAGATGATCTTTAAAATTTCTTTTAAATTTTGAGATAATAATATAACTTCATCATTTCTTTATCTCTTTCCTCCATTCAAACCCTCCTATATACCACTCATTGTTCTCATTTAAATTTATGTCTAATTTTATTTAACTGTTATGATATAAGTATAATATATCTGTAATAATACCCATCTATATCTTTAAATACAGCCCGTTTTAGTCTTTATAATGTAGTTCATATGTGTGGTGTCAGGACTGACCATTTGGTGTTAGATAACAAACTGGTGTGGTCTTCCCTGAAGAAAATTGAAATGTGATTCTGCTCTGTGTGGTGTGAATACCATTGGTGAATAAAGAAATTCTTTGAGCCAATGGCAGGGCAGAACAGAGGTAGGCAGAATAAAGAGAAGCCATGTAGCCCTTCCAGAGATGGAAGCCAGGAACTTTAGCCAGTAATGCACCGCTACATAGCAAAACACAGATTAACAGAAGTGGGCTAAATTAATATGTAAAAGTTAGCCAATAAGAAGCTAGAGCTAATGGGCCAATCAGTGATTTAATTAATACAGTTTCTGTGTAGTTATTTTGTGGTTGAGCTGTCTGGAACGAAACAAGCGACCTTCTCCAACAGAAGATAATTTTTCATACTCTCACTATTACTTAGTTGCCCAATGACTAGTGAAGCCATGAATCTTGGAAAAAAATTATAATCTCCATAATACTAAATCAGCATAATTCCTAACTGCATTCTAAATATTTGTTCTTAAACCCATGGACTGACATATTTGTCCCTCCTGATCAAGGAAACTTCTTTTTGCAACAGAAGGCGTTCATTACAGAAAACTACAACCAATGAAAATGTAGAGCTGTGGAGCCCACGCCTAGGGGTATGAGAGGCTTAGGGAACATTGAAGAGGAGTGGACAGAAAAATTATAAGTGCAAGATGATCATGGAGTTTGATGTGAGTTTTAATCTCCTAGAATGTCAGAAGTGAGACCTAAAAACTTTCACCAACACAAGAGACTGCCTAAACATGAGATGAACAAGAACAACTGTTAAACTAAAGTGGATGCGGGAAAGCCCAAGAGGCGTTGGTGGTTCCTTATGTGATAAAGTGAAAAATAAAGAACACTTCTTGATTTTGTCTTGAATCTAGCTACAGTATAGAAGCAAAGGTCTTGTCAGAACCTGATACTATACATATTTGCAATGAGTAGGGACCAAAAATTAATATTAAAGTTGAAAGCAGTGTAAATTTTTATGGAAATGTAAATATCCATAATGTAGTCTGACACCACAGTTATTTAACAGAACATATACCATGACTTTCCATGAATTTTGATCATATTTACAGTACAAAGTATCAATTCTCTCTTCTGTGACAAGGCTCAAATCTACTAAAAAAAGTTAACTACCCATATAAACTTTCCTACCAATATTGTACAAATGTGCATATCTTGCTTGGTAGGCTATATTTGGAGTAGAAAAAAAAACAAGAAGTAATAAAATTTTATTATCCAATCTTCTATGGGCAAGTATTTTTTTTTGAAAAAAGTTCTTCTGAGTCAATCATATCCTTAAACAACTCTTCCTGCATCCATGAGTAAAAGGCTTTTCTTTGAGATAATGAAATTGTTATTGTTGATGTGAATATATATGCTTTGGGTCTTTCACACACATAGCTTTATTGTGTTACAATTTTGTTCTGACATTTGAAATTGTTGGAGTTATATACAGTCTGTATTCTAATATGGGAAACATTAATGTTTTATATTAAATTTTATTTTGAATTTAAATATAATAATTGTTTTAAGACTGAAACCAAGTGCCTAACATTTTAGGAAAATTGTGTTTTACTGTGGGAGAATGTGGGGTAACATTTAAAAAGACTTATATGCGGGTATTATTTTGGGTAGTATACACATATTCTATGCTATATCATGATGCAAATCAATGAGAGCAGTAAATAACCTGTAAGATATAGAGATTTAATTTTTATTCCATCTTGTTATGCCATGTTCAGTTGATAACACTGGAAGATCTATTCTTTCCTGAAGAAGAATAGAGGATAAGGAGACCTGGGAAGAAATGAGGTGTGTATGTGGGGGAAGTGGGGAGGTAGGAGGGAGTGGAGGCTGATTGACATGTTTGAGAGAAGAATAAATAATAAGAAATAAAGCTAAAATAACTAGACTTACTTGGCTAAACTCACACAGATACCATTTGTGAACTTAGGAAACTCTCAGTTAAGCCCTCTGCCCCAAAATAATACTTATTTTTTTAATATAAGTAATTGCAATATTCTCTCTAATTCTCTATTTCTCATTTTTCTTCCCTTCCTTTTCCACAAGAATGGATATTCTAATTTGTGCTGTTCATAGTGACACATGTGCATAATTTAATAGTGGTTATTAATTTTTGAAAGGTTATCATCCAAAGTCTATTGTGAGTTTATTAAAACAACTGTGTTACCTAAATTTTGGCTAAGAGTACATTTAGTTACCTATAAGATAAGTATTACTTTTTACTTGATTGACTATTAGTACTCAGAATATGCAGCTCATGCAAATTAGTTTCCACCCATGTTTCTGTACATGAATGACTAGAAGAAGAGACATCTTCACTTTACATTTCTGAACTGTTCATACTTTCAGTCCCTGAAGGACTATGCCACCTGATCATTAAGATGCCAGCTATCCTGTTAGAGTATGTTGCACTTGTTTCCCAATAAAACTCTCTTTTATTAAAATACTAAAATAGCAAAAAATTAAGATATACTGAAAATGAAAGAAAAGCTTTACAGATATACATTCATATATTTGTGTGAATCTGATTGATATTATATAAAATGTGCTATAATTTGAAATGTAATCCTTGACACTAAAGTATTAAAATAGGAAATTTTCAAGATATGATTAGAAAACAGAAAGATTTGTATTTTGAGTGGGATTCTCAGCTTTACAAAGGGCAGGAAAAACCAGTCCCTTTGCCCCTCTAACTTTAGCTTGTGAAGGCTCACTAACAAGGTTACATCCTGAAGATACTTGTCCTCCCCAGGCAGGACCCCTGCCAGTTTGTCAGCAGTTGAATTCCACCCTTCATGATGGTGGGAAATAAGAATCCTATGTTTATAGAATATCTGCTCTCTCACTGTCTTGGTTATTTTTCTCATTATTTTGACAAATTACCTGACAAAACATCAACTTAAAGGAAAAAGGATTTATTGTGGCTTACAACACAAGGCAGTTTTTACAATCTACCATGGTGAGGAACGACCTTAGAGACACAGGTGTCAATATTCCATCTGGAGCAAGGAAGCAGAGTGAACAGGAAGAGACGCCAAGCTATGAAACCTCCAACCTCTCCCTCCTTTCTTCCAATAAGGCCTTGCCTCCAGAACATTCCCACAACAGCAATCAATGCCAGCATCTGGATGGAGATCAGTGTCCAAACTCATGAGTCCATGACAGACCTTTCACATTTAACCAACAACCCACGGGCATTGTTACAGCAGCACAGGGCAGAACCATTGCTGATGTCCTGTTTCTCTAAAGAAAATGGTGAATTCCACAGACGTCAGTGTCACCCCCAGCATAGCTCCAGGGATTTCCTTAACTAGACATAAGAATCAATGAAGATAGGACAGACAGACAACATCAAAAATCTAGGATTTGTGGTCCTGGCAATCATATCATACTCTGAAAGCTTCCCACATTTAGTGTATGAATTCAAACAGGGAGGAAGGATTATTACATACAGAGATAAAGAGGCAATGCTTATGGTGCACAGCAGGATCATGGAAACAAGATTAGCTAATCTTGGTTGGAGCACTCTCTGGAGGGGAGCAATATTCATGCAGAACTATAGGGAGAGGAATTCGGGTAGATTTTAGATTTTAGATTTGTAATCAGAGACTTAAGTGTCATTTTCATGCTCACATTCATTGTTATTTCACTACACACTGTGCATGGCTCTCCTATCTCTATTTTAAGCTCATTAGAAAACTTTCAAGTGGCATTACTAGGGTTATTAACACAACTTAATTGAGGGTAAAATTTTATATCTCATAATATTGCAAAACTAGAGCTAAAAACTTCAACCTTAAGTATTATTGTTTTTAAGAAATTCCAAGGTTAATCACAGAAAAGCTCAACAGGATATTGTGAGCAATTTTCATCACATTCATTTTAACCCCTCCTCCCTGCAAACAAATTACCGGACAAATAAATGTGTAACCATAACAAGGTAATTTAATATTAACTTTATAACAATACTGAATGAGCAATTGTATTGCCAAAATACCTGACAAAGAACAACCTAAGGGAGAAAGGATTTATTCTGGCTTACAGTTCAAAGTTTATATATATATATATATATATATATATATATATATATATACACACACACACACACACACACAACTATATAGTCCATCTTATGTTACTTGCATTTCTATATTTTGGGGGTAGGACATTTTATTTTGGATAACTAATTAGAGGTCTCATCCCTAAGCAAGACTAATTTTCTGTCTCTCAGCAGCCATTTATCACCTGTACCTCTTCATCTGTGAGGAGTGAGATTTTACATTTCCTCCATCTTTCTCTGCTTGTCAACTAAGTAGTGATTGTTCACATCTTGTTTAGGCATGAATGTTGTGGAGAGTTCATGGGTGTGGTCTCTGTGTTCTGTCTAGAAGACACGCAAACACCCAACAGACTTCCACATCCTCTGTGTGTTTCATCTCTCTGTCAATCTCCTATCTTATTCCCAGAGTCTTTATGTATAGGAGACATCTTTCTCATCTTAGTTAAACGATGTGGGATCCCCCTCTCTATGCTGTGATTACCATTGATTAGTAAAGAACTGCTTTGAGCCTATAGCAGGGCAGAACCGAACTAGGCAGTGAAAAGTAAACTGAATGCTGGGAGAAGGAAGGCAGAGTTTAGAGAAGTCCTGGAGTCACCACAAGAGACAGACATGCTGAAACCTGTAAGTCACAGCCACATGGCGATACACAGATTAATGGAGATTGAGTTTAGGATATAAGACCTTGGTCTTAACATAGAGTAGAGAACCCTGATGGCTCCTTGGCCTGGAGAGGGAGGGAGGGGAGGTATGGGTGGAAGGGAGAGGAGGAGGGGAGGGAAAGGGGAGGAGGAGGGGAGGGAAGGGGGAGGAGGAGGGGAGGAGATGGAAATTTTTAAATATAAAAAAAATAAACCATGAAAAAAAAAAGAGTAGCCAGAAACAAGCTTAAGCTATTGACCAAATAGTATTGCAAATAATATAGTTTCTGTGTGATTATTTCAGGTCTGAGCAGCAGGGAATAAACAAGTGGTCTCCTACTGCAGTCCAGTATTAGATGGTAATAGCTACATTCATTCCTGTTATTGTCTTTTATTGCGTCTAAATTGTCTGCATGTTTAATTCTGTGCAAGCATCAAACTGTTTTTATTACTAGAACTCTTTAATGTATTTTGACATCTAGAATTCTAATCACTCTGAAAGTAAAATATTTCAGAATAAACCTTACTAAGTAGGTAAAAAATCTCTATGGTGAAAATTTTAAATCTCTGAGGAATTATTGAGGAAGATGATAAAAATGGGAAGATTCTCCATGCTCATTGTTTGGTAGAGCTAATATTGTAAAAATGAATATTATACTAAAGGCTATCCACAGATTCAATGTGATCTCAATCAAAATCCTCAAAACAATCTTTGGGAAGAGAAAAACATCTAAAAATGTTATAAACGTTAGTTTAATATAACATTTGAACCTATGTGTATTAACTTGCATATCTTTCCAAACTCAATTTCAATTTTTCAAAAGCAAATTAATAATAATGTATACAAGTAAAATTATTATTTCCCACTGAATATTCTTTAAACTTTCTCTGTTTTATTTCACTATTTCCTTAAAAAATGCTCTTGATAAAAGTGGCAATGGTGAGAAATAGGCACACAGTAACTAGTGACGCTTGCCTAGTTCAGGCAATGTTCAAATTTATGAAATGGTAAGTCACTTACCTCCCCATTATTTCTGGGAAGATCCATTTTAAGTAGCTTAAGACTCCATAGAAATCCTAAGAATTGTTAATTAGTTATCACAGATCTCAAGTGCTAAACACTTAGTATCAGTTTCTTTGACTTTGCATTTCTTTATATTAGTAAATAAAACTCTGAAATCTACTTTGTTGGTATATTTTTATATCTTGGCCCTATTAAATTCCTCTGTCAGATGTTCTTTAAGTAAGATATGCCTTCCTCCATTGAACAGCCATATGTTGTTTTATCTTATAAGTCAATTGGTGGAATACATTTTATCATCGCATTGTTACTGTAAATGCAGTATTCAGACTCAGTATCATATATATATATATATATATATATATATATATAATCCTTACTATAGTAGTTTAGATAATTAGCTGCAAATTATGCAAAGTCATCAAGAGTTTGACCTTAACTGTAAATCACATAACAAGAAATGAGCACACCTTGCAGGTAGAATTATTGGAATTCTCATAAAAGAATCCCACCTTTGAAGCAAATCATGGATTTAAGAGCTTGGATAGTTCCTTATGGCAGTGAAGTTCATGGTGCTAATAGTAATTTTTTTTTTAAATACAAAGTTCAAAATTTAGAAGGTTCAAAGTTTAAGGAGGTGATTGACAGAGGATCAAAAGAGACTTACCATTTGTCAAAATAAAATGGGAGCTCCCCATCTGAAACCTGACACTGAGGGCATCGGCTAGTAAGCAAAATGACATGATCCAAAGTGCCCCTTTTTCAAACAAAGGTTTTTCAGGGGAAAGCATCCGAATGGTTCAGTGGGAGCATTCATGATCTTTTAAAAGCAAGAAATTTAATTTACATTCCCTCTTGTTTAATGAAAGAACTGACAAAAAAATCAACTCAATCATAGTATGAAGGGGACACCTGGATGTTTTTAGAGTTGACAAACATGATTACTCACCTGAGAAAGGAACCAGCAGCCTCCTAATACCTTCTGAGGGAGTCCAGATAGACTCCCAAAGTGAGGGATACACCATAGTTTTACCATAGTAAAAGTCTCATTAGGTGCACACAGGAGCCTACAAAACAATTATTCATCTAATCCTTTCGAACACTCCTCTAAGAGGGGCTTATCTCATTAACACTTTAAACAGACACCTGGGGTATGAGAAATGATTTCTTTTAAAGGTAGAATTGCGTTAACTTGAATAGGAAGTAGATGTCATTGAAGGTTAGCTTGTAAGACTATCTTCCTTTTTGTTACTATTCCTTTCAATGCATTTTCTTTCATATTTTATTAAACATGAGCCTGGAGTATAATGCATTTTGATCATTACTTACGCATTTGAACACCTCAGCTCAGTTCATCTTCTCCCTAAGATTCCAGAGTTTTCCTCGTGTGATAACAAAGTGAAATTGACACGGAAGACAGAGAAGCTGTTGTCTCATTCGCATGCCGGTTTCCAGTAAGTAATATCAGAAGGGAATGGTCAAAAATGGGAGCACTTCCTTCTTCTTTCTATAAGACACAAAAGTTTACTTTTGGGGTCTTTTACTACAGACAGTAATGTGGTTCATCTTTATGTTTTTACCAGTTTACTTTGAATAGACTCGTGAGTGCCTCATCAATCTAGCACAATTTATTTATTTTTTCTTTGTACTGTTGGAATTGAACCCAATACTTTGAGTTCAGTAGGGAATAATTCTATCACTCAGCCACACTTTCAGCCATTAAATGGCTGCATTTAATTTTTTTTTTTTTTTTTTTTTTTTTTTTTTGGTTTTTCGAGACAGGGTTTCTCTGTAGCTTTAGAGCCTGTCCTGGAACTAGCTCTTGTAGACCAGGCTGGCCTCGAACTCAGAGATCCGCCTGCCTCTGCCTCCCGAGTGCTGGGATTAAAGGCGTGCGCCACCACCGCCCGGCACTGCATTTAATTTTTAAAATGATTTATATATTTTTACTTGCCCCAAGAGATTTACCCACATGTGTGCAAGTATGTTTTGTTTGTGTGCCTGGTTCACACAAAGGCCAGATGAAGGTTCGGAATACCTGGACCTGAAGTGACATATGGTTGTGAGCTGTCATGTAGGTAGTGGGAACTAAACGCAGGTCCCGTCAAAGCAGGACATGCTCTTCACTGCTGAGCTGTCTTTCCAGTTCTGAGCTACTGTTTTAAATGAATTATTTATTTATATGAAACTTACATTTGCATTTATAGAAACAAGGATAACAGAAGGAAGGCTCAGATGAGTTTTATTTATTTTATTTAATTTTAATACAAACCCAAATTAATGTGTAATTATCTATGAGGACAATGTGGATTCTTTCTATGCTAAACTATGAAAGAAAAAAATGAAAGAATTTCAAAATGGATTTTTTGAATAAGAACTGGTGATGGTATAATGAATTCAGATTTATGAATGTATGCATTACGTTTCCTTAATGCCATTTGCCTTCATACTGTACATCAGAAAAGCAAAGCTTTGAATTACAAATTTTCATTGATTATGCAGGTAGCATGAACTTCAGAAGGTGTACTAGACTAGACAGCTTCATAGTACAGTTTAAAGGTTTTAAATATTAAATTCAGTGATCTTATTTAATATATCAAAGCCATAATATTTGAGATTTTGGAAAAACAAAGAATATTTCCTCAAATCAGCCAAAGGAGAGAAAGTGAGATAGAGAAAGATTGAGAAAAGGAGAGAGAGAGAGAGAGAGAGAGAGAGAGAGAGAGAGAGAGAAGAAGAGAGAGAAGATTGTTATCCAGTAATATAAAGACCATAGTTATTAAAAAAATCTGTCTTTTACATTAGATCCTAAAATATTAATAGCTTTGTGCTCAATGTGTGGGAATTTGTTAAATATGCCTATAACAGCTGGCATCAAGTACTTTTCTCAAGACAATCTCTGCCACAAATATCTATTTAAAATTATTTGGTGGTAAATTTTTCTCTGTCATATTTCAAAATTCAAGTACGTTTCTGGTCTGAGGTTACTTTTTAAGATTGATAATATATTTGAATTTAAGTTCTTGGGAACAAAAAAAATGCAAAACCAAAAAAGAAGAAATGCAATAAAAGGTATTTTGTTTAAATCTGATATTATTAAAATGAGGATGTTAGGAATGTAATGTATCAATTGTGAGAAGTTATTTTGTAGTATGGATATTAAAACCAATTTTAAACATATCTTTGTGTAATTCATATTTTATGTACATATGCATAGGATGAACTACACCTACAAAATAGAATTAAATATAGTGACTTCCATTTCTTTAGCATTATAAATCTTGAAGGCAAGGCAAACAAACGATCCCACAGTAAGTATAAATTTAAGGCTATAGACATCTGAGTTCAGTTGTTCCCCCCAGTTACATGATCTAGGCAATTTTCTTATCTTGAACTATTCTTTTTCTCCTCTGAATATAAAGAATAATTAAAGCACTTCATGTAAAGCACTTAACCACTTCTGAAGACACATTTAGCTCTGAATAAGAGTCATTTCACATTTGGAGTCTGATATTTCGTGCTGGATCATGTAGAATGAAATGCAACCATGCTGTATAGCATAAAGAATAAGATGAGTCAACATCTTTTATTTTTACTTCCTATACTTTCATTTCTTATTGTTTAAAATGCAGTCTCATGAAGTCTAGCCTCAGCTAACCTCAGTCAATGATGTACCCAAGGACAAATTGAATTCAAATTTCCTGGCCACCTAATATACATACTGGAATCACTGATCTTTTCCACTCCTGCCTGATTAAGAAAACCCAGTGAAGAAATTAGGGAAGGTTAATCAATTATATTTCACCATTTTATCTTTCCCAAGGACAACAGAAAAATATTTAACTATTTTTTAATAGTTTTTATTATAAAAAGTATATACTTGTGTTTGCTATAGTATAAAGTGAACACTTAATACAAATTAATATTTATCTTTTAAAAATAGTATAATTACAACTAATTTTAAATGTGTTTCTATCAATAATATTGAGGCAAAAATAAGACTTTTCTTGATTCCATTTTAATTAAAACATTAAGAGATAAAGGTGACACAGAAATAATTTAAAAATAAGGGTTAGTGATAAAAATAATTTTATAGCTATGGTGCTACTGAAAATCAACTGAAAATAATGATATCACATTAATATCTATGGTGTCAACTCTTATGTGCCACTTAATTTCCATTCCAATGACTAGTTGCCCTAAAGGTCTGTTTAAAATAAGCCTTTAAATTCACACATTGCTTTGGGTGAAAGAAGTGCTCTGTGTAATAACTTAAACTTCTTTAAGATCTCAAATGACTGGCTGACTGATAAGGAAGATGTAAAAGGTCTGAACACCTAAGTGCAGAAAGGGATATTTTTGAAGGAACATTTTGGACAGCATTTTTGGCAATCAGTCATGACAGCTCCCTTCCCTGCATCTACTTCACTGTCCATCCCTTCATTTCTATAACATTAATTCTGAGTATCCTTCAGCATACACATCCCACAAACTAGTTTGTTTTTCTTTACTTCCTGGAATAGCCAATTAGGAAAGCAGTAAAAGTGAAAATATTAATAATGGTATGTTCTACATATTCTACTAAACTTATGGTATGGTGAAACTGCATAAATTAATCAAATACCACCCTTCCTATATCCCAAGCATCCCATTCCCCCAAGCTCTCCCCATCCTCCCCTTCACACTTTTCTCTCCCCATCTTCCTGGACCTGGGGAGAGTTGGGAGGACCTTGGACTTAACATAGTGAAGGGAACCCTGATGGCTCTTTGGCCTGGAGAGTGAGGGAGTAGGGGTATGGGTGGAAGGGAAGGGAGGGATGGGGGAGGAAGAGGGGAGGAGATAGAAATTTAAAAAAAAATGAGGAAAAAAAGAAAAGAAAAGAAATCTGATGGACTCATAAAAATTAATCAAATACCAATAACACTGATACAAATATTGACAACTAATGGAAGGATCCTCATCCAACTGAGGACACCATCAATAAGACAAAATGGCATCCTACAGAATAGGAAAAGATTTTCACCAACCCCCATCTGTCACAGGACTGATTTCCAAAACACATAAGAAACTCAAGAAATTAGATACTCCAAAAAACAGTCCAATTAAAAAATGGGGTACAGATTTAAACAAGGAATTCTCAACAGAAGAATTTCAAATGACTGAGAAACATTTAAAGAAATCTTCAAGATGCTCCCCCATCAGAGAAATGCAAATCAAAACGACTCTGAGGTTCTATCTTACACATGTAAGAATGGCTAAGATCAAAACCACAGTGACAGCTTATGCTGGAAAGGATGGAAAGCAAGGGGAACACTCATACATTGATGGTGGGAGTGAAAACTTGCATGGCAAATTTGAACGTAAGTATTTTTTGTTTTCCTCACAAAACTGGTAATCAGTCTATCCCAAGACCCTGCTGTACTACTCTTGGGCATAGACCCAAAGGATACTTAATGATACCACAAGGACATTTGCTCAACTTTGTTCGTTACAGCTTTATTTGTAATAGAAGAACCTGGGAGCAACCTAGATGTCACTCAGCTGATGGATGGGTAAAGAAAATGTGGTCCATTTACACAATGGAGTATTACTCAACTGTTAAAAAACAATGAAATCAGCCGGGCGGTGGTGGCGCACGCCTTTAATCCCAGCACTCGGGAGGCAGAGACAGGCAGATTTCTGTGAGTTCGAGACCAGCCTGGTCTACAAGAGCTAGTTCCAGGACAGGCTCTAGAAACTACAGGGAAACCCTGTCTCGAAAAAGCAAAAAAAAAAAAAAAAAAAAAAAAAAAAAAAAAAAAAAAAAAAAAAAATGAAATCATTGAATTTGAAGACAGCTGGAGGAAAACAGAATAGATCATCCTGAGTGAGGTAACCCAGACCCAGGAAGACAAACATGATATGCAGTCACTTATAAGTGGATATAAGCTTTAAAGTAAAGGAGAATTAAGCTACAATCCAGAGACCCAGAGAGACTAGGTAATGAAGACTCAAGTAGGAACACTTGGATTTCTTTGAAAATGGGAAATATAAGATCTCATGGGTGGATTGTCAGCAGATGTGGATAGGAGGATGAGGGATTGGGTTGGGGGATGAACAGAATGGGAGAGTATTGAAAGAGATGACTGGAAATGGGGTCGTCATTTATGCATCAAATATAAAACTCGTGCAAGGGAAACTCCCAGTAATCTACAATACTGACACTAGCTAAGACTCCTAGCAAAAGCTGACTCTTATCCTGCCCTGAGTGTTCCCTGTGACCAGGGAGACTTTCAGTGGAGGGATTGGGATACCAACCCAGTCACATAACCTTCTACCTACAGAATGTCCTGCTTAAGGGATGTACTGGGGTGAGGGTGGCACAGAGATTAGGGGCGTGGTCATCCAAAGACTGGTCAAGCTTGAGAATTATGACACAAGTATGAGCCAATCTTTTACCCTGACTGCAGAGTCAGGACCCAGAGACTGGGTGGCCCAGAGACATAGTATAAAACCAAACACGGTGGAGAAAAAAAAATAATGCCAACCTCAATGATTCCTAACAATATTCTACTATAATCATAAACTGGTGCCTACCCCAATCGAGATAAGAGAGGCTTAATTCAGTAACTGATAGAAATAGATCCAGAGACCCACAGTCAAACATTATGGTGATCTCAGCAAATCTTGCTGAAGAGAGGAAGGAAGGATTGTAGGCACCAAAGAGGGTCAAGAACATCACAAGAAAAGCCACAGAGTCCATTAACCTGGACTCATAGGACTAATGTAGGCCCTCTCTATATATGTGACAGTTGTGTAGCTTGATCTTTTGTGGGACTCATAAAACTGAGAGCAGGAGTTGTCCCTAAATTAACAGGCTTTGGAGAACCTATTCCTTATACTGTATTGCCTTGCCCAGCCTTAGTACAGGGGAAGGTTCTTAGTACTACTGTTACCTAATGTTTTCTTGATCTCCATGGGAAACCTACCCTTCTCTAAATATAAATGGAGGAGGAATGGAGTGGGATGGGCACAGAAGAGGGTGAAGGAAGGGACTGTGGAGAGGAAGGAAAGAAACTAAAGTCAGGATGTAAATAAATTTTTAAAAATTAATAGAAAGATGTATATTCTAATGGAATAAAATATTAAAATATTTTACAATACAGACTACTGCACTTTTTAAAAAAATCACATTTTGTCTATCTCATCTTTTAGCAAACATGACTAAGCAATGCACAGTATAATGTTACCCATTAATTTTTATTTTGATATGTCTGATTAAGTGGAAGATTTCCCCGCTCTTTCCCAGCACTGTATGATATTACACTCTCTTAAGCACTATATCACACTGCCAAAGAAATTATAAATGTTATTATCATAAAATTCTATACATATTCTCACCAAAACCATGCCTCTGTAAGTAGATTTCATTTGTGCAACTGAAAATACTCTAAAGAAAGACAAGAGTGAAATATTTATGATTTGTGAAAGAGGCTTCTAATACACTGAATTTAAAAGGTTTTTTACATGCACAGGGGTTGGAGAGAGAGTAAAGAAAGTAAGAAAAGAAGGCAGGAAACAGAGGGTTACAAAAATGTTACTGATTACAATGATGTGTTTTGTTTTCAATGAATTTTTTTGTATAAAAATCACGTACTCCAGATAGTACTCTTGCATTTATGCACACACTTTTATGATGGTCTTGCACCTTGCAGATGAGGAAAGAATAATGAGATTGTTTAAATTACAGTTTCTTCTATGGCACAGTTTTGGCATGTGAAGATTACATATATAAGAGCAGTGTTCAAAAAATGGAAAGAATACCAGCAACCAATTCTTTTCATTTTGATGCTGTATCAAGATTTAAATAATACAAAATAATTTTCTTGCTCAAATATTTTCTGAATGAAAAAGAAACAATTCTATTTGCAGTCTTGTGAAGCTTAGCACCCTTACATCTCTTTCCTCTCTATCACACACACATATAAACACTAATTCTTATATAGACATATTCAAATGTATACATAAGAATATATACAAACATACAGAGATATGCATATGGGTTCACACATATATACACTAGTATACACATATTCATATGCATATTATAGCAATACATACTAATATATATTATCATACACATAAACATATATAAATACTAAAACAGGTACTCATAGTGATATACAAACACATTCACACACATACACTCATAGATGCACAGCCAAAACACAAATACATACATATGTACATGTAAGTACACACACATATTGACAAATATGCACAATAAAGCATATGTATCTCTTCATGCATTTATCCATGAATACATACACATAAAGAAACACTCATAAGCATTTTCCAATACATATATATATACAGCTACTCAAATGTACATATAAAGAATCATACAGATACACATAATTATCCACATACAGATATACACACATAAATATACATATTCCAACAATGACATACACAAGACCATACACACAAGTCCTCGTGTATACATACACACATATTCATATACACCCAATCACATATAAATATAGAATTCTGAATGCATTTCAGATTTTTACCATTTAATACTTTAATGACTTTATGTCTGTCATATTCTATTCTATTAAAATATAATATAATTTTAATATCTGCATATTTTTCATTTTTGAGATATAATATCACAATATGAACCCAGGATAACATAAAAATATAATCTTCCTTACTGAACAAATTACAGTGTTATTATAGGTATAGTTCACTATATCCTGCAATTTTAAGACTTCTTTTTTGTTACGGTTTATTTTTGAGATTTCAACTTAATTACAACATTTCTCCTTTTTTTTCATCCCTATTAACTGTCCTGTATGCCCTCCATACTGTCCTTCAAATCTGTGGTGATTTTCTTCATTAATTGTTAATGGATGCATATATGTATTTGTATAGACATATGAATTTCTAAATATAACCTATCGAGTCCATAAAATGGTTTTTGTATGTGTTTTCTAGGCTGAACATTTGTCTCCTAATAACACCAGAAGCCATACTCCTAAAATTTAATATATTATAAAGGTTTTATTGTTATGAAAATAATCAAACATAAAATCCCTTCATACTACTCTCCAATAGAAGAAATCTACAGACTTCTATTCTAATATATTTACAGGATTTGTCTAAAGAAACAAATAAAATTTTGGAATGGAATCCATATTCAACACTGCTGGATTACAAGAGCCTGAGACTAGGTAGCCCAGGGATGCAAATAATAGTCATCTATGAAAAGAAAAGAAATAGTAGTGACGAGAGGACTACTAATGATAATGAATTATACTCAATGAGGGTCTTGATCAGCCATCATCAGAGAAGCTTCCTTTTGCAGAAGATAGAAGCAAATACAGAGAGCCACAGCCAGACAACATGCAGAGAGTGAAATATCTTGGAACACTCAACACTAAACAAGATAGATGTCTTCTTCAAATTCCTCCCCTCATAGTTCAGAGAATCCCATGGAAGGGAAGACAGAAAGAGGGCAGAAGGCAAAGTATAAAAAAGACACCAAAAAAAGCAAAGTCTCTGAATGGCTCTTTTGCTTCTTCTCCTCCTCCTCCTCCTTTTTTTTTTTTTTTTTTTTTTTGTTTTGTTTTGTCCCAATTTGATATAATAGCTCTTGTTTTATTATATTTTATTTTGTTTTATGTTTTTTAAAAAAATAAACGAATGAATGAAAACCTATCCACTAGGGTAAATGTACAACCAAACTGTCCTTTATACCCACTAGGAGAGGGAAAAATCAGTTTTCTTCAATGGTCTTATCAACCACTCCAGGGCAGACCTCATGTTCAGGAGTTGGTCAGGATTATTCTGATTAAGATTTGACAGGTTTTTTTTTTTTTTGTGTGTGTGTGTGTCTGTTTGTATGTGTGTATGCATAATTTTGTTACAGTTTGAAGGGCTCTTTGTTTGTTTTGCCATTTTCTTTTTTTTATTTTGTATGTTATTTTATTGTTTTGTTTTTGGGGTTTATTTTTTTTTTCTTTTTTCATGGTTTATTTTTTTTTATATTTAAAAATTTCCATCTCCTTCCCTCCTCCTCCCCCCCTCCCTCCCCTCCTCCTCCCCCCTCCCTCCCCTCCTCCTCCCCCTTCCCTCCCCTCCCCTCCACCCATACCTCCCCTCCCTCCTTTTCAAGGCCAAGGAGCCATCAGGGTTCCCCACTCTATGCTAAGACCAATGTCCTCCCAACTCCCCCCAGGTTCAGGAAGGTGATCAATCAAGCTGAGAAGGCTCCCACAGAGCCCGTCCATGAAGAACAATCAGAGCCCAGAGCCATTGTCCTTTGCTTCTCAGTCAGCCCCCGCTGTTGGCCACATTCAGAGAGACGGGTTTGGTCGCATGATCCATCAGTCCCATTCCAACTGGAGTTGGTGATCTCCCATTAGTTCTGTCCCACCGTCTCCATGAGTGAACGCACCCCTCTCGTTCCTGACTTTCTCCCTCAAGTTCTCGCTCCTTCTGCTCCTCATCAGGACCTTGGGAGCTCAGTCCAGTGCTCCAATGTGGGGCTCAGTCACCTTCCCCATCTGTCGCCAGCTGGAGGTTCCCTCACGGTCCTGACTTTCTTTCTCATGTTCTCTCTCCTTCTGCTCCTCTTCAGGACCTTGGGAGCTCAGTCCGGTGCTCCAATGTGGGGCTCTGTCATTTTCTTCATCTATCGTCAGGTGGAGGTTCTATGGTGATATGCAAGAAATTCATCAGTATGGCTATAGGAACTGGCCTTTTCAGGCTCCCTCTCCTCAGCTGCCCAAGGAACTAACTGGGGGCATCTCCCTGGAAACCTGGGAACCCCTCTAGGGTCAAGTCTCTTGACAACCCTCAGGTAGCTCCTTAAATTAAGATATATGGCCGGGTGGTGGTGGCGCACGCCTTTAATCCCAGCACTCGGGAGGCAGAGGCAGGCGGATCTCTGAGTTCGAGACCAGCCTGGTCTACAAGAGCTAGATCCAGGACAAGCTCTAGAAACTACAGGGAAACCCTGTCTCGAAAAACCAAAAAAAAAAAAAAAAAAAAAAAAAAAAAAAAAAAAAAAAAAAAAAAAAAAAAAAAAAAAAAAAGATATATGCTTCCCTGCTCCCATATCTACCCTTCCTATATCCCAAGCACCCCATTCCTCCGAGCTCCCCCCGTTCTCCCCTTCACACTTTTCTCTCCCCATCTTCCCTTGGCCCAGTCTTGCCCAATCTTGAATTTTGCAGGCAAATGGATGGAAATAGAAATCACTATTCTGAGTGAGGTAACCCAGACCCATAAAGATGAACATGGGATGTACTCACTCATATTCGGTTTCTAGCCATATTTAAAGGACATCGAGCCTATAAATTTGGGATCCTTGAGAAGATAATAAGAAGGTGAACTCCCAAAAAAAGATATAGTAATCCTCCTGGATATTGGAAGTAGACACGATCGCCAGGCAAAATTGGGAACTTGAGGGTTGGGGTTTATTTTTATATTATTTTTGTTTTTATTTTGAGAAAGAACTTTAAATTGGGAGAGTAGGGAGGGTGACAATATCTGAAATACTTGGGTAGGGAATGAATAAGATCAAAATAAGCTTAAAATTGAAAATTGTTTTAAATAATAAGAATATAATAAAAGAATGCAAAAGAATAAAATCTATGAGGTTCTATTTGTCTGATGCATCAAGACTTTACTGAGTATAGACTAACAAAGGAAGAAAAGAAGAATTTTGGCCTTTTTTTAAAATGTGACTTCAGAAACAGAAAAGAAAATTAAATAAATATAAATATAATGTGTCTTAGTTAGAGTTTACTTTTGCTGTGGAGAGACACCATCACCATGGCAACCCTTATAAAGAAAACACTTCACTGGGATGTCTCGCTTGCAGTTCCAGAGTCAGTCCATCATGTTGGGGAACATGGTAGCAAGTAGGAAGACATTGTGCTGGAGAAATAGCCCAGTGTCCTATGTCTTGCAGACATGAGGAACTTGACTGACTGACTGACTGGGCAATATGCTGAGCATAAGAAACCTCAAAGCTTGCATCCTCGGTGACACACTTTCTCAATCAAGAACATACCCACCCCAACAAAGTCACATCTCTGAATAACGCCATGCCCTATGAGATTATGGGAGGCAAGTGCATTCAAACTAACACACCATGTAGTTAAAAGGATCTGTCTTATGAGGCTGATACCTTTCAAAAATCCCTAGCAAATAAGTTACTATTTAACACAAACATTTTTTGACTTTCTATAAAAATATTTGTCATAAGAAAACATATGATACTCCAAAGACAGCAGGTTCATGCATATTGTTTATAAATCTGTTTTTAGAATTATACTCTCTATTAATTGTATTCAGCATAGTGCTGTGGAATATTATTTTAACTAAGCAATTTGTTTTTTCTGGATATATTACTTTAAGTATATAAAGATGTTTTGCATTTGTTTCACCTTGCCTGCTTAAGGCACCTGGCTCGTCTAACAAAAAGCTTAATTTGCAATAGCTAGGCAGAAAAAGGAAAGATGGGTCTGTCAGGCTGAGAAAATAAATAGAAGGAGAAATCTAGGCTAAAGGTGAGAGAATGAAGGAGCGAGAAAGGAAGTTCAGGGGCAAGAAGTCCTGCAGTCACCAGTCAGCAATGAAAGGAAGATATACAGAAGGAAGAAAGCTACCATGGGCCAAGGCAAAAGTAAGGAGAAATAGGTTAATTTAAGTTAAAAGAACTAGTGAGAAACTGCCTAAGCTAGGTCAAGCATTCAAAACTAGTAAGAAGCTGCCATGTCATGATTTGTGAGCTGGTTTGTGGCTAAGGAAAAAGCCTGGTACGAAATGGCTCTTACATTTACAAGTCTACTGTATTAGTTATATTATTAATTTATATTAAGTCGACTATAAAGTTTCACCTAGGTCATGTCTAGAGTGATTGACTCTACATCTTACTGTCATGCATCAAGAGGTGGGAGATGAAATCTCCTAAAGAAGAAGAAAATTATATAGTATCATTAAGGAGTAAATAGAATGGGAAGACTAAGTGGGGAAGAAGAAGGTAGGACAGAATAAATGGGAAATCTGGAGGGGACCAAAAACACTGAAACACTTTAGAAAAGCCATATGAAAACCCAATACTGAAAAATCTTTCCTATCTATCTATCTATCTATCTATCTATCTATCTATCTATCTATCTATCTATCTGTCTGTCTGTATGTATGCATAATGTATTTATTTTTCCATGTTCTATGGATTTGTATACTTTAATCATTTAGCATTTCGACTTTTGCTTTGGTATCTTTTCTACACATAATACCCACAAGACTTGGGGATAATCTTGGATTCATCAGTATTTTGAATATTTATCCTCCTGGTCAAGGTTGTGTGGTTGTTCATGTCCATGTGTTTTCATGGCAGATACTGTTTTTTTCTTCACAAGATACTAACACTTTGGATATTGCATAAACTTGCAGGATAAGAAGTGTCTTCTTTGTTTGCTTGTTTGGGCTTTTTTTTGCTTGCTTGTTATCTGAAGGCAAGATATTACCATGTAAACCAGAGTGGCTTTGACTTCACAGTCCTCTTGTTCTTGCCTCCCAAGTGCCAGAATTAAACATATATATCACCATAGCTTAACACTTAATATCTCTAAACAGTTCTTTCATCTAGAAGTTACAGTAAGTAGCACCTAGGTACATACTAGTAGATAAAGAAGCACATAATACAGACTTAATATAAAATTTAATAAGTTAAAAAACAAGTATTACAGATTTATTATAAAATTTTATGAAGTAAACATAATATGTTTAGTGTGGATCCTGCCACATAGCAATTTCTTCTGAACGATTTGAACACTTAGGAGAATGGCAAACATTTCATTAGCAATTGCCAGGTTCTTTGAATGGCAGTCAAACCTTCCCAGGCAGTAATTCGGGTGCCTGTCTCTCATAATAGCACAAGGCAACAGATAATTCCTGATTTGCAAGGACATCTAGAAGATTGTTATTAGGAGTTTTGTTCATTAACCCCTTTTTCTTTAATAAAACACATTGATTTAGCTTGGTGGTAGTGGCACAGGCTTTTAATCCCAGCACTCCGGAAGCAGAGGCAGGCAGGTCTCTGAGTTTGAAGCCAACTTGATCTACAAGATCTAGTTCCAGGACAGGCTCCAAAGATTCAAAAAACACAGCCTCATAAAACAGCATCTATGATTCACCTCATGGCTCTGATACTGGCCCGCTTGGTTTTACTTACTCTGTGTGATGGGTGCTTTGCTGGACCCTGGTTAATCTTTTCTGAAGCCTTTCAGTCCTCAATCTCCTCTTCCTTGGTTATCCGTTTGGTGTTCATGTTTCTCTATGCCGTTTCCATCAAGATAGAGCCCATCTTCCCGCAAGCTATGTGGTTCAGCACCAGGCAAGGTACTTCGAATGTGGGCAGTTTGGCCAAATCCAAAGATTTCCTCTTCTTATTACTAGAGTATGTGAAAGAACAGTTTAATAATGCCACGCCCATCCCCACCCACAGCTGCCCCTTATCTCCCAGTCATATCTGCGATGAAGTAGAATGCTTGAAAGCAGATTTCAACCACAGAATCAAGGAAGTTGCTTTCAACTCCTTCTTCAGTGCCTACTATGTTGCATTTCTCCCCCTGTGCTTTGTGAGGAGTACCCAGTATTAGTACCTGCACTGGTCCTGTTAGCACCTCTTTATAGTGTGGAACGTTGCTTTTGTCATGTTCACCATGCAACCGCTACCATCAAAAATGAATGTGATTGGCTACTTAAATCAGCTGCTCACCTGGGCAAGTGGCATAAGTTGGAACATGGGTTCTACAGCAATGTTCCATAGCACATTTGGACAGAAAAAAAATATGGCCTCAACGGGGGGGGGGGGGCACAGCAGATGTTTATATAGAGCCATGGAACCTTAAAACATGGTAGTGCCTTCAGATGTATCCCATGCCCGCTCTTATTTCTTACTTCATTGCCCATTAAGACTGCTGAACCTGCTTATCCTTCCTGAGGGCGGTGTCATCTTCTACCAACTCTATTCCTTGATGCAGTCAGAGGAGTGGAACCAAACACTCTCCATGGTGCTCATCCTTTCTGAAATTACTATGATCTATTTAATTCCTCTGGGACAGAATATTCTTAGCGAGGGCATACTCCCGCCCTTTCAACGGTTATGAACTCAAGGCAAATTAAGCTGTCTCTCAACACGAGGGAGAACTCAGATAAAATTATTTTCATACAATCTATTTTTTGTGATTTTTATAAATATTTAAGATTTTATATTTTGTATACTATTATGTTTTGAAAGTTGTGAATGGCAAGGGATATTAAATGTACCCATAAAAAACATATTGATTGAAGTAACTCAGACCCAGAAAGACAAATATATGTACTTATGTGACTTTTAGACATAAAGCAAAGAAAAACCAGCCAACAGTCTACAAGCCCAAATAACCTAGACAACAAAGAGGACACTAAGAGAGACATATATAGATCAGTATAGGAAGGAGAAAAATATAAGATCTCCTCAGTAAATTGGGAGTGTGAAGGTCATTGGAGAGGGTAGAAAGGGAAAGAGGAGGAAGGGAGGGGAGTGGAGAAAAATGTACAAGAAAAAAACTGTATTCTTCTAAATTTCTATTGGATATATGTGGAAGATTTCCAACTGCTGCACACACCTGTCAGTGTTTTGGATTATAAGTCTTTTCTTTATTAATTTGTATTATTTGTATTTAGTGTTAAGTAGCATTGCATTGTGTATTTTACTTGTATTTCCTACTAAACAATAACAAAAATATATAAAATACTTAGTATACATGCTGTTTATATTCATGCTTTATTTTTTTAACTAATTTTCTTCAAAGAGTATACTTTTGTTGAACTATAGCATGGTTTATTTAATTAACTACAACATAAACATAAACATGTGAACACAAACACATACAGACACCCACATACACATACAAACATACACACACACATACACACACAAAAAAAAACAGTTCCAGAGGAGTACAGTAAAAATATATATATAATTATATATAATTATATATGAATATAAATACACAAACATATAATTCATTTTAATAGGTAACATTCCCTTAATTGGAATTTTGTTGTTGTTTGGAAATTTTGTTGTTTATTCATTTTGCTCTGTAATATGAGCTTGAATTCACAGTACATCAGATTCAACTCCTGAAGTCTATCTAACAATAATCCTAATCACTACATTTCAAATGAACAACACTTTAAGCAGTCAGCTCCAATATCATTACATAACACTGAAACTCATTACATTTTATTTCACAACAGTGGCTACAGAGAAGTCAAGTGATTTGGTTGACTCATTCTTACGTACTTAAATTAACTGAACAAGTAGATGTTTCATCCAAATAACACAGAATAATAAAATGTTCTGTCTTTAGCCCTGGCTTGAACAGGAAAAGTTGAAATAATAAAACATTGAACACATTTTTTGTTGTTGTTTAACAAAATACAGAATACAAACCAAGTTTGAGTATAAGAAGATGCTAAATCCATAGACTTTGAAAATAGGTCTCTGTGCTGCTGTTTGGGCATTTTTACCCTGCTACACATCTCCAAATATCCATGGAGTAATGTTTGAACCGTAATCCTTTGGTTTTTGTTATGAAGGAACACCTGTTTATCTTTTCCATAATTCATAGCCAGCTGCATCACACAATCAATTTTTGTTGAAGCTCACTGCTGAGTAAGCCCACTATGAAATAATGGAATCATATAAAAACTGTTTTCTAGCTACACATAATTTACAATATACATCTCCTGCTGCTTGGAAAAGTCTACTATTTTGTATTCATTTGTTTCTAGCCAGAAAAGGGTCACAGTATTTGTTAAATAGTCTAGATGGATGACTAAATGATTGTAAATTAAACAATAAGTTGAAGAAAATACAATTTTTAGAAACATAATCTAAAATGCCCAAGTGATTTCTCTGTGCTAGAAATAGTTTCAATCATACTTCTCAGGACTGTTCTCTAAATCATCTTAATAGAAAGCTTTCTTAATCAGCCAACATAAGAGAACAGCTTTTGTATTGGGCATAATTAGCCATAAATAGTATTTGACATGATTATATTCTCAGGTAGTTAATCTTTCTAATTTTCCTAATTGTTTGTCATAAAGCAACTGATGAAATAATTACATTTTGTGTTCAAGCATATTGAAAATATAAATATCAAGAAAATTGGTTTAATGTTTTTAACATTGTTTAAATACTAAATTTATGACAAAGAATCCCTGAATTTTTCTTGAGATAAGAAGGTTGTAATGAATAACCAAAGTAGATATTAAAAATTCAGCAATGTTATAATTTTGGATTAAATATGCACAATGCAAATATCTCACAAGATATTTATTACTTATAAAGGAAGCTAACTCTATTTTAGTTAATTTTGTATCATTTTATGTAAACAATGTTTTCTATTAAACTAACGGTGAAAATTTACAAATAATAATAAGAGAACTGATAAAAGGTCCCCCATCAACTTTAGTTTAATTACATAAATATTAATGTAAGTATTTTAAAGTCCACAACTTACCGTTTCCAAGAGCATTTCTATTCTTTGTAAAAACCACTTTATTTTAATAGAATTCCCATAAAGCTAATATACCTTTTTAATATATGTATGTTAAACATATGTTAAACATGTATGTTAACAATTTTGATGTTTTGAGTGCTGAAAGCTTGAAGACAGTTAAAGGGTATTAGCACTCTCTTCACTTTCAATTTCCTCCTGGCCCTTTTCTGTTTTTTATATTCACTTCATTTAATGGCATAAAACTTAGAAAATAGAACAAGGCCTGTTTATAATTTTAAAGTATCCAATATATCATTATCAGCTATAAATACTGTGTTGTATGGTGAATCACCAGATCTTATCTTGTGTAACTTTGCACTCTTTAAGATCACATCCTTACTCCCTCAACTCCTTAAAACTACCCTTTCAATATCCAGGAGAATAAATATATGTTTTTCTTTGGGTTCACCTTCTTATTTATCTTCTCTAGGATCACAAACTATAGGCTCAATGTCCTTTGTTTATGGCTAGAATCCACTTATGAGTGAGTACATACCATATTCCTCTTTTGGGGTCTGGGATATCTCACTCAGTAAAGTGTTAGTAGACAAGATCGCCAAAAGTTGGGAGCAGGAGGGATGGGGGTAGGTTGGAAAGAAGGGGATATGGAGAGAGAGAAGGGAGAAGGGGAGGATTGGGGAGAGCTTGGGGAAATGGGATGGTTGAGATGGAGGAAGGGTGGATATGGGAGCAGGGAAGAAGATAACTTAACTAAGGGAGCCATTTTAGGGTTGGCAAGAAGAGACTTGGCTCTAGAGGGGTTCCCAAGTGCCCAAAGGGATTTCCTCAGCTAGGTCCCTGGGCATCAGAGGAGAGGGTGCCTGAACTGGCCTTCTCCCATAGCCACACTGATGAATATCTTGCATATCACCATAGAACCTTCATCTGGCGATAGATGGAGATAGAGACAGAGACCCACATTCGAGCACTGGACTGAGCTCCCAAGGCCCAGATGAAGAGGAGAAGGAAGGAGAACATGAGCAAGGAAGTCAGGACCGCCGGGTGCGCCCACCCTCTGACCGTGGGACTGATCTAATGGGAGCTCACCAAGCCCAGCTGGACTGAGACTGATGGAGCATGTGATCAAACCGGACTCTCTGAATGTTGCTGACAATGAGGGCAGACTGAGAAGCCAATGATAATAAGACTGGATTTTGATTCTACTGCATGTACTGGCTTTTTGGGAGCCTAGTCTGTTTGGATGCACACTTTCCTAGACCTGGATGGGGCGGAGGGCCTTGGACTTCCCACAGGGCAGGGCACCCTGACTTCTCTTAGGACTGGAGAGCGAGGGGGAGGGAGAGCGAGGGGAGTGGGAAGGAAATGGGAGGATGATAGGAAGTGGAAATTTTTAATAAATAAAGAAAGAAAAGAAAAATAAAGCAAAACAAAACCAAACAAAACAAAAACAACCTGTCCTATTCAGTTCATTCATAAAGTGGATTAAACTCAAATATATGTGGCATCATGGGTTTTATTTATTTGGTGCAGTCCACTGAACTCATTCATGGGATCGCAAATTTTCCAAAGTTTTTCCTGCCTCTTATTCAATGTTTTCTGAGACTTAGGTACAGGGTGTTTTTGTAGTTGTTGTCACTGGAATTGGAATTGCATTTTGACTGGTTGTGATTTTGTTTATATCAAATTGTGGTGATATATAGTTTGTGATCTAACAAATAAAGCTTGTCTGCAGATCAGATTGCAGATTTAAACCACTTGTCAGCCATAGATTAAAGCCAACAACTTTGATCCCAGAACTCTGGAGGCAGAGACCGATGGATCTCTGTGAGTTCAACGCTACCCTGGGCTCCACTAGATTAATACAATCATAAAGAGAAACAGAGCCAGGTGGTGGCCGCTCACACTATTAATCTCTGTACTTGGGAGATATATGCCTTTAATCCCAACATTAGGTAGGTAGAAACAGAAAGGGATATGTCTGGGGTGGTCACAGAGAGGAATATAATTCAAGAGACTGGAGCTCAAAGCATTCAGTCTGAGGATTCATAGGGAGAGGATATCCCATTTGTTCTAAGGATTCAGTAGAAGTAAGAACTAATAGCTGGTTGTTCTACTTCTCTGATCTTTCAACATTAACCCCTATATCAGACTCTGGATTGTCATAATTAAGACCAATTAGAATTTGTGCTGCATTATACCCAGATGTGTATAATATATACAGATGTGGCTATATAACATTCTTAGAATTTATATTCTTTCTTTCCCTTTTATTAAACATACATTTTTTCATACAATATAAACTGAAGGTGACTTACGCATTAAAAGCTAAGCTTACATCCAATTTATTTTCTCAGCATTGTGTGCCTTTTCATTTTCCCATGCAAACCAATTAATTCACATGCATGTTAATGCACTTCAACATATATACTTATGTTACATTTGGTATCAGAAGTTTGAGGTGGTGTCTCATTTAGTTTGATCTATATTTATTTTACAACTAACAATTTCTAGTCATTTTTATGTCTTTCTAAAATGTCTACTTGGGTTCTTGGTCTATTTTATCATCAGCTTTTTAAAATCTTTCTAATCATTTGTAAACATTGCCTTTATTTCTGAGATATTACCATCATGTTAACTCTATGATTTTTAATGAAATTTCCCAATATATACACTGAGAGGTGTGTTCTGTCTGTCTGAGTTGTATTCCTGCTCTTTTTATAAATATTCTAAAAAAAAAAATAAACTACTAAATAGAAAAGGGTTGATTTTGTCCCAGAGTTCCAGGTAACAAAACATCACATCACATCCATGATTAGAGCATAGAAATTAACAAATGCTTGGTTTAATTATCTTCTTCTTTTTATAAAAGCTAGGTCCTAACTTGGGATGTTGCTATACACAGTGAGGGAGTCTTCCCACATGAGTTCATGTAATCTTTGTCTTCTTTAATCGTTATGTCTGGAGGTCATCTTCCATGTGATCTAGTACTCCTAAAGTTATAGAAATTAATACAAATATGTATTTAGTTCATTATTTTCTTTGCTCCAAGAGCTTTAAAAATTAAATGCTACTAATTTATTTTATATTTGTTGAATGTCCTAAGGAAAACATTGTTGAGACCAATTCTAGTGGGTTTTTCTCCAAATTTCTCTGTCTTTCTGTCTCTCTGTCCCTCCATATTTCTCTCTCTCTCTCTCTCTCTCTCTCTCTCTCTCTCTCTCTCTCTCTTCTCTCTCTCTCTGTGTTCACATATCTGTATATGTACTTTATGTAGTCTTCATGTATATAAATACATGTTTGTGTAAGTGCATATGTATGTGAGTTGTTATAAGTCAAAGGTCAATGTTAAATAGTCATCTGTAATATCCTTATTATTTTTACATTATCTTTTATTTTTTGAGATTAGGACATATTAAAATTTTTAGTCCTTTCTTCTTTTCTTCCAAAGCTTCCCTATATACCTTATTGCTCTGTCTAAATTTGTGGCTTCTTTTTTTGTTAATTGTCGTTACATGCACACAAATTATACATGTGTGTTTATACGTATATACATACTTTTTAGTAAATGCATAGATACAGTCTGTTCAGTCTGTGTAATGTTACATGTATGCATATTTGGGGGAATAACCATTTGGTATTGCATAACCAATTGGTGTGTTCTTTCCTGAGGAAGATTATTTCTTCTGGTCCCAGCATTCTTTAGTTGCCTGCAGTTTCTTTTTCTTTCTTTCTTTCCTTTTCTTTTTTTTTTGTTTTTGTTTTTCGAGACAGGGTTTCTCTGTGGCTTTGGAGCCTGTCCTGGAACTAGCTCTTGTAGACCTGGCTGGTCTCGAACTCACAGAGATCCGCCTGCCTCTGCCTCCCGAGTGCTGGGATTAAAGGCATGTGCCACCATCGCCCGGCACCCTGCAGTTTCTTTTGAAGCAGACAGAAACCATTACATAAAAGTACAACTAATTAGAATGGCAAGTAGCAGAGCTTAGTTTTCATGGGCCCATCTCCAAAAATCTCCTACCCTTAAGGTTCAAGGATCAATAAGGAAGAGAGGTTGGAAATATGGTAAGAGCTAGTGGATTGGGGGATTAGTGTGAGATTGTGGTTCCTAATAATGTCACAAACAATGCACATAAATTCAACCAACATGACTGGCAAAACAAGAGCTGAAAAAGGACAACAGCAACAGAAATGTTAAGGTTGAAAGGAGAAAGCCAACACAGCCTCTTCTAATTGTTTATGGATCGTAGAGTCAATAAATGGAACTAGAGCTTATAGCTTTGTATAGATTTTTTTGTTCACTAAGTTCTTGGTGTTCCTGTCCAAGAGGACTAGGAATATAAAGCATTCCAACATTTCTAGCCTATGTCATCTAATCAATCAATGATGAAACACTCTAATGACCTTCAATTTTTTTATTATGTATGTGAGTTTGTGGACACATGTCAATGTTCTCATGTGGAATTAGAGGACAATGGCAGAAGTTGATTTTCCTCTACTTTCATGTGAGTTATGGTGAAGGAAAACACATCATCTGGCTTAGAAGCAAATACCTTTATCTGCTGAGCCATCTCACCAGCTGATAACTTATCATTTATAAAGATATTTGAGGTAATGGAATTTACCCATTTAATTTATGATTTGTCAATAACAATATAATTACTATTTTTACAACTGGACATTATTATGGAATATAGTCAGAATATTATTTCTAAGATTTATATCCATTTTAGCAAAAACAAGTCTGAGAAAAAAGTCATATATAATTTATATTTCCATAAGATTTCAAGAAATAATAATAATAGACATCTACACGGATCACTGACACAAGAAATGAAGGCATGTTGAACTAACAATTTGGACTTAATGAGAGAAAGTGTCAATTATGGACATGGTGAGAAACTAAGTTGGAATATATTTTTTATTTTTTGTGAGAAACAGAAAGCACACCCACAATAAAACTAAGCTGTCATCATTCCAAGTTCACTATGCTGTTTCCTTGCAATTAAAGTATTATAACTGAATCAATCAGTCTGAATATGAAATACGTTGTACATCATACCAGGCGCTAACCACAAGCAAGATTTTAAAATAAGAAATTGGAGTATGATCACCATGAGAGAAAATGGTCTCAGAGAGCACCTGATTATCAGGTATGATGGTGGAACAAATGGTTTACTATAATAGAGTGATACATTTAAGTCCAAAGCATATAGAGTATTACACCGTATAACATAGGTTCACTGTCTAAGAAAATTCAGACTGATGCAGTTTTGCTCAGTACTTGTGAAGGATATGTTTGCCAAAACTGGTAATAGATTTATGTGAATGCACTAATAATTCATTTTGGAATTTATCATTGATGCTATTAAAATGTATAACAAGATAAAAAGATAAAAATCTATATAATTAATGATTTCTGCTCTTTCAAAATTTAGTGCAAAAGCTGACCTTAGAGTTCATAGTCTGTTAGAGAAACTCTTTCTGTATGATTACTGTGTAACAACTAAATATTTATACTTAGGAATATATAATATTTATCCAGTAACATGTTTATAAGACAAACATATAAAAGGTTTTGCAAAATACCTGAAGGCAAACAACTATTTATCAAAAAAATATCTTTATGGTATTTTCTAAAGTTCAAATGGGTCATTGTGCACACAATTTCAGACACAACGAGAAGGATATAATGGAAAAAAAAAACAATGTCTATACTTTAATCAATATTGAAGTATCTACATTCTAATTTTGTTAAAAAACAATGAAGATTTGAGGCTGGAGAGATGGCTCAGAGGATAAAAGCATTGCCTGTTTTTCCTAAAGGTCCTGAGTTCAATTCACACCAACCACATGGTGGCTCACAACCATCTGTAATGGGGTCTGGTGCCCTCTTCTGGCCTGCAGGCATACACACAGACAGAATATTGTATACGTGACAAATAAATAAACATTAAAAAAAGAGTGAAGATTTATTCTGAACAAGAAAACTTTTTTATTCTGAATTATTTCTCAATTAAATCACAGGATAGTTTGCTTTAGTAACACTGGGTATTCGAATGTGAAAAACAGTGCTTGGAGAATAGGAAATAAAAATCAATTCTTACAGACATTAGAATTAAATATATATGGTATCATGAAAGAATCCGATGCTGTACAGCATGATGAAAAAATGAGTTTATAGAAATGATATAGCATTTTACAGATTAGGGAAGTTTTGTAACACTCCCTAGTGATTTTTATTTGTCCTTTCTTTGAATGCTACAGCACCTAGAATTTACTGTATCTATATTGAATTTTCTTATATTCATGGCATTCCTGCAGTTATTTTTACAAACCTAAAGCTTATTATATTTCATTGTCTAAAGTGTAATTTACTGAAATTTGGTGACCTGTGTTACCTCAGTGTGGTCACTATCTCATGTCATGATTTTGCTTAGTGGCATTAACTACAGAGGACCAGATAAGCTGACAACTTAGTAACTAAGCATTATTTTTCCTTTAAATTGGTCTCTAGATAGTATTTTGAAAGTCTTGTCTAACACAACTAAAGCTACTTTTAAAAAGAAAATTCTTCATAATATCTTTATTATCCATTAAATTTATTGTGTGTGATTGTATGGTTATGTTTTAGTTTGTACATGTGTGTTGTGATAAACAGATATTCCAAATGTCACTCTACTGTTAGCGGCTAGACATAAAGTTAGAAAACAGATATCCTAAATTGCTGTTGAGATATCAAATATCTTTTGATATGTCAAATATTAGAGAATAACATTTTTCTTTTTATCATCACAGAATTGGACTGTATAATACAATTCCATAATTTTTTATTTTTCTAATTTAATTTCTATAATCAAATATATAAGTATAAAACAAAATCCTAGAATTTCACTGGAAAATTATGAAATTTGGGGCTGAAGAAACTATGCAAAAAATGAGGAAGAAATATTGTAAGAGACAGAGGTTGTGAATGATTCAAAGAGAACAGCTTTTTCTAGACAAAACAGGACTGATGTGTTGGTGTACCAAAGAGTTTCACAATATCCTGGAATGGAGGAAAACAAAGACATACTTATTTGTGGACAATCTCACAGTAAGGGTAGTGATCTGTAGTCCTCTGTATGTGCTGGGAACTGGAACTGAATCCAGCAGAAAAGAAGGCAACAAAATGTATCTGTCAATTCTAAACTTTGGAAGTTGCTTAAATGCACTTCCTGCTTACTTAAGTAATATTATATCCTTCTGGGTCATTTGAAGAGTTGAAGACAGATAGTTATAGTTTTCTTTAGTTATGATAAAAGATAAATTATATAGGAACTTTAGACCCACAAAGATAAAATAGACGGTAGAATACTTTCTTAATTTTTCCAGATACAAATAACCTGAATAGTGTAACTATAATTCTTGCTTAATAACTGTTTTGTTGTTATGTTTTTGTTATTATATTTGTTATGTAATGTTACTATGTTAAAGTTAAAGCATTCCTTTTTATTTAGACAAAAATTGGAGATGACGTGGGATTTCCTTTTGTATGTTGTGAATAATTTTATTTCCATTGGTTAATAAAGAAGCTGCTTCAGTCTATGGCAGGGCAGGATAAAGCCAGGTGGGAAATCCAAACAGAGATATATAGAAAGAGTAGTCAGATTAGGGAGACTCTATGTAGTTACCAAAGGAGACAGATGCAAGAATCTCATTGGTAGGTCACAGCCTCATGGGGATACACAGATTAATAGAAATGGGTTGAATTAAGATATAAGAGCTAACTAAAAATATGCCTGAGTCATTGACTAAACAGTGTTGCAATTAGTATAGTTCCTGTGTGATTATTTGCATCTAGGCAGCCGAGAACTAATGAGCAGTGTCTTCTTACACTCATGCATGCATGGACACTTAAAGACAGAAAGAATGCTCAAGACTTGAACAAGCTCAAGACAGATAAATCACCAGCAATTAGTCAGAGTCTTTGAAGTGGGCACATAAACCTATACCAAACCAAGAAACTAGTTGCAATTGATACCATTTGGGAGAGGAAAATCAGTTTGGTTCAATAAAACGACACTCAGTATATAAACCACACTTTAGGGGAGGCACTGTGCTAAGTATTAGTTGACCAACACAAAATGAGTTTCATGTTTTTTTGTGTGTTTGTTTGGTTTTGGTGGATTTTGTCTAGAAATTTTGCTGTTTGTTTGGGTGACTGTTTGTTTATTAGTTTTGACTTTTGTGTTATTTTTCTTAGAGAGCAAGAACATAAATTTGAGTTGCTAAGGAATTACAAAGAACTCGGGAGAAGTTTGGGAATGGGAAAAAAACTGATCAGGTCATATTATATACAACAGTAAATTAAAATATTATTGAAAAATATTATGAGTCATTCCAGAAGTTAAGATGATAAAATATACTTTAATTTTCATTAGCTCTATTAATTTATATGGTATTAATTAAAATGTATTAACAGGTAGGTAATTAATTTTTTGTTTATTGTTTTTGTTCATTTTACATATTAACCACAGTTTCCCCTCTCTCCCTTTCTCCTGCTTAGGTCATGAGTGGGGACCTATGCTCTGCCCCCATCCACTCCTCTGAGAGAGTAAGACCTAACATGGAGATCCAACTAAGCCTTGATATGATCAAGTTGAGGCAGGACCAAGCCCCTCATCCAGCATCAAACCAGAGCAAGGTATCCCACTATATAGAAAGGGGTACAAAAAGCCTATTTATGCACCAGGGATAAATTCTGGTCCTACTGCCAGGGGTCCCACAAGAAGACCAAGACACATAGCACTACCCAGATACATAGAGCTTAGTTTAGTCCCATGCAGGTTTCCCAGCTGTCAGTCCATATTCCATTAGCTCCCACTTGCTTGGGTCAGTTGTTAGTGACACACTTTAACAGTAACCTTAATATTGCTTTCTATCATAACATTATTTTTTAAAGTTTCTCCTATACTTAGGAGGTAATTAATTTACTTAGGAATGAGATAATTCTGATTTTTAAGTGAGGTAGTAAAAACAGAAACAACATTTAAAAGCTATAGAAAAATAATCTTTATGAGTTTATGCTACTATATACTACCTGGAAAAACCTTATACTACCTGATAAAACACTAAAATGTTTATTACCACCTCTAGTTGAAATACAAGCATCTAAAAAATATACAAGAGCTATCCAATAAGCTCTTAATGAGAAGGAATATTTGAATTATCCATAAAGTGATATTTGATATAAGTGTGGTACAACAAGAAAGACATCAAAATGAGCAATAATAGAAACTGTGTGGTTAAAAGGGAAAGATAACTTTGCATTCAAACATATCTTCTTATTTATAGATTCAGATTTTGAAAGTCTGAAATGTCATACCAAACCTGAACTGACTTGTCCTTTCATAGTTAAAGATGTAGTGACTACTATATATCTTTATTCTTTTGCTTGTGGCCATCATTAAGGAAGTGTCATTTGGACACATCCACTGTAGCCCAGTGATATTTGAGGCAATGAGCAAGACAGTTTACTGAGGTGTTAATAGCAGAGTAGTATATAGAATATAGATACCCATATTTAGTGAGGGAAAGCCCGGCAGCAGAAGACTTCATCTCCCTAAAACTGCATGTGATTTCAAAGCTATATATATTTAATCTTTAGAAATTTTACTTACTTGTATTAATTTGTTGTTGTCCAAAAATAGCTGAACCTGTATGAAGTAAAATCAAAATAAGAATGAACTAGTAAATTCACTGTAGGAATGCATAAAATCTGGTGGGGTTAACAGTTCATTAGATACTTTGAAAGATACAAGTATTAAAGACATTTTTCTAACTGCAAATATTAAATGAATTTTAAATTCTGAAACAAATTTTAAAATATCTTTACATTCATCGATACTGTGTAATGTGAGTTTCGTTTTTCTGTTCTTTTCATTAAAAATTATTTCCTTTTGAATATTACATTCTAAATTGTGAGCATAAATATTATTAAGAAAAGGTAAAATATGTCTGTTAATTAATAATTTCAGGTTTCTGGAAAATGTGTACAATATACTTGAATTTCCAATTTTCATTTAAAGAATCTCATAGACTATAAATCTTATATTCTAGATTTAACTCACAAAATCAACTATTCTAATACAATATATTATTATGTGAAAAATATGAGTACTATAAATCCAAATATGTAGCCTCATATATTTTATCCCCACTAAATCTGTGTTATCTGAAATGCCATAAAGTAAAACTGTAATCATCAAGAAGGATGCTTTCTCACTATCTCATAACTATTTGATTTTGAATAATTCTTTCAGCCCTTCAGGCTGATTTTTCTCATTTTGAAAAGGACAGTTATATTAGCAAAAACTCCTCAGAGTCGTGAAAATTAAGTGACACTTTATGTAAAATAACAAGCAAAGACAATACAACTTTGTTAGATGTGTATTTCAAAATGTAGTTAAAGGAAATAAATTGAAAACAATTTCCTCAAGACACCGTGAAAACAATATGTATTTTATTTCTTAGATACAGAAGATTAAATCTTGAGTTTCACATCACTAGGCAATCTCTCTGATGTCAAACTACACACTCAGCCTACTCATTCAAAATGCATCCATTAATTTCAAAACCAGATGCAAGAAAACACACCATTCATTGGTCTACAAGTGAAGGTCATCTGTCACTAAAAAGGGGGGTTAGACATTCATATACTGTTTATAAAATAAAATATCAAAACTCAAAGAAGACATTTTGACAATTTTGTCCAACAAGTAAATAAACTTTCATGAACATTAATATTGAACCTTTAGCCATACTAGATAGGATTGTCAAATAGAATTGAAAAAAACGATTTATTTTAAAATTAGTCATCTAAAGTCCAGTACAAATAAAACATTTTATTATGGCCTCACCATGAGAACTTTGGAATCACCAACTGATTTCAAAGAATTCACAATAGGGTAATGAAACATAGAAACCTAAGTGATCATTAGAAAACTATTACAAATATTGAACTATTAGAGAGCAAGGACTTTTACAGAAGTGACTGTTAATACTAGATTGACAGGCACCAATAGAGTGTGCTGGGGAGAGAAGAGGGAAAAGACTAACATACACTATCAAGGGAGCATGGGCAGTTTCAAGGCTACGTACACCTCTAAATCTCTGCAAGCTGATGCCTTTAATCTTAGTGTGTAGAAATGAATTCTCAGGGGTTGAGGACACTCCATTGTGTCTACTGAAAGTTAATGATTATATTATTTTAAGATCTCATTGATAATTCAGAACTTATTTAAAATTTCACTACTTGTTTTGGGACAGTTTGTGTCACTGAAGGGTCCATTTCAAGATGCTATAAATAGTGATAGATAAGTATATACATTTATATATATATATGCATGTAGTAACAGTTAATGAAAACAGATGTCTTAATTTTTATGGAAAGTGGAGGGAGATATATGGAAGTTTTGGCCAAAGGTAAGAAAATGGAGAAGTGTTGTAGTAATTAAATTACAATCTCAAAAATGTAAAACCACAAAAAGTGTAGATGAAAGGATGAAAGGCTGTAAATAATAAATTATTTCGTGCTATAATGGTGGTATAAGACAAAGTTTGAGCAGATTAATGATATCTAACAGTTTGTAAGATAACCCATTAATTTAGAAATACCTATTTTCACCCATAGATTTGTAAGTCTCCTAAAGCTAAAAAGTGATAGTACATCAGCAGAAGTATGCCTTTTAAGAACTTGTTCATGTTGTGGAATCCAGAAAGCACTGTTTCACTGATAGCTCTCCAGACCCCAAAAGATTGAAAGACTTCCTAGTATCCCATACTTAGTAAAGGTACATCAATTCCCAATGGCAAGTATGATATTAAAACATTTGGAGAATATATCCAAACCATAGCACATAGATTCACAGTTGTTATATTTTGAATTTTTTCTGGAAATTTTAAACATTGCCTTCTATAATTACAGTGTCTGAAAGTCCGGTGATTTGGCCCCTGGACACTAAAGATCCAAGAAGGCTAATGATATAGATACAGTACAAATTCAGTCCAGGAAAGCAGGGCTTTCATGTGTTACACCACCTGATCTCAGTTTAAACCTCAGTAGAAGTTTCAATGACAGATGACCAATACTAAAAATGATGTCTTGGAGGAGATCATGTTGGCCAGATATGCTTTTTTCTACCTTCTTGTTCTAGTCTATAGTTGAGTGGATTAGGTGATACACAGTTACATATTGTGGCTTGCTTCTTCACTCAATGTATAATTCAAATGATAATCTTTTCCATAACCCTCATAGATTAACCATAAACACTGTATTCTGACTAGTTATGCATTATTACTTTAAGAAAATTGCCATATAATAATATTTTAGCTTTTTAAATTCCAGAAAAAACAGAAAATTTTTGGAACAAATCTCTGATTATGACTTCTTTATCACTTGACTATGTGTAAAGTATACAAAAAAATCCCAATAGATTAAAAAGAACCAGTAAGAGGTGTTTATTTTTATTAGACTTAAGTTTATTTGCTTTCTCTTCCTCTTGTCATTTTTTTAAAATACAAAAGTTTATTTGTTAATATGTCTTTAAGGTAGAGATATACTAGAAGTATATTAATTATATATACATACATATGAAAACTAGAGAATTTTATGGCAGGCTTGATAAATTTTGGCTACACATTTTACAGAATAGATCAATGTATTAGCCTATAGTTACTCACATTTAGTCATAAAATTTGTACCTAGATAACATTAAATTGCTGTGCATATTTTGAGTTCCTTCTTGCAGTCATTACCCTAGATTTCTTGAAAAATGGAGCAGAGAGCATTGTAAAGAGACGGTTGTCATTGAACTACTGTAGATCTAAGATGCTACATTTGTCTTTTACCATGTGAGTGCTACCTTAGAAATTCTGTGTACATTCTAAGGTACTATTGGCCAGAGCTATACAACATGGGTACGAATGAAAATATAACTGTGATTTAAGATTCTCAACACGCTTTTTTGCCCATCTTCATGGAGACAATAATGTTTCAGAATGAGCCAATACCCTGAATTCTTCCATAGTAATTTGTCATCTAAATTAAAATCAGAAGCTTTAGGTTAACTTGGGGTTGGATTTTTTTTTTTACTTTATTCTCCCCTTAGCTCTGATTCTGTTTTTTGTCACTCTACCCTCCCATAGCACCCTTGTCCCCTTGGCAGTATTACTTCTCTCGTTCTATCTATCATACATACATTATTTTACATATCTGTGTAAAAACTATGAATCACAAGTTAAAGAAAATGAACACTGGCTCTCTTGTCTTTTTTTTTTTTTTAAATAAAATAAAACCTGTCTTAAAATCATTAAGTCTGGTAAAGAAGATAGCCATTCAGAAAGTGATGAGGAAGGGAGTGAGGCAAAGGATTGGTGTATACATGAGCAGGGTGAATGAGGTAAACTCCCTTAGCATATACCCTTCAGTGATGTCAGAGACTGGGCAGTAAACACAAACAGTGAGAGTCAGTGTAGAAGAGAGAAGCTAGGGTGCCCTAATGTAAGAATAGATATTCCAAGTCCAGCAGAGAGGAGATTCATGGGAATTTATAAAAACTTTCTTCATGTTAGGACATAAATATGTGTGTGAAAAGACACTTTCATGAATGAAATGTCCTCAAAGATTACAATTGATTGAATTTTCCATTACTCATGAACATAAGCTATGCTAATGTTTGATCCCAATATAACAAAATACATCACCCAAACAAATTAATGTTCAGTGTATCTACAAAATATATTCATGACTACTGTCTTTTACAGTATATTAGTGCATGTATGTTGTAATATATACCCAAAGTACCTATGTTTACTCAATAATAAATTTTAGCATGATTTAGTGAATCTTTCAAGAGGTCATGTCCTGAAATTAATCTTCCATTATGAAGTATTATGGGATATAAATTAAATAAAACTATGGTGTTTAGAAAGAACTAGTATAAAAAGGATTTTTTAAAATATTGTTATTGCTTGCATACACACACACATATACACAATACACTTTATATTTTCAAATAGAATATTCAATGCCACCTAAGGATCCTGAAAATATCTCTCATTACATTTATATGTTAGTATATTGACAGTATGGAAATTAGAAATAAGTAAATTTCTCCACTTTTTGAAAGTACACAGTCATGGGTACTTTGTTGTAATAATGTAAAATAGAGTAGCGTGCTCAACAGATCTATGCTTTAGCCTAGAAAATGATCACTACTTATAGAGAAAAAGTTACTAAGCCATTTCCCAAATCAGTTTTGTTAGGCATAGTTCATCTCTGTGTAGGATTTAATTTTACTTATACAAAAGCTATAAAATGTTTCACTTCCTAAATTATAAATTACATAGAAAAATAAGGATGAACATGACAAAATACTTCAAAATTTAATGATCTTACTGGCTATTAACATGCTTAACTTGAGTAGGATAATTTAGTTCTACACATATAATTATTCCAGTATAATGTGGTTCCCAGTAATATAAAATGACTGTATATCAATGGTTGCTTGCAAAAAGTAGAACATTATCCAGGAGAGTAATCAAACTAAAATAGAATTGTCATAACCACTTGAGATAGTAAAATAAATTTAAAATACCTGCTTTGCAACCCAGAGATTACAAATACTAGGTTTAATCAAATGAGTTGAATGTTTATTTCTTCACAAAACATGAGCACAGATATTTGTAGACTTTTTTTGTATTTACAAAACTTGGAAGATATCAAGATTCCTATTGGAACCTAATGTCTCAATAGACTATGATTCATCTTGACAATAGAACATTATTTATAGGTGCAAAAATGATCTATCATGTCATAAATAGCTTATACAAATAGCTTAAAAACATATGATCATCTCAGTAGATGCTGAAAAAGCATTTGACAAAATTCAACACCCCTTTATGATAAAGGTCTTGGAGAGATTAGGGATACAAGGGTCATTCCTAAATATAAGAAAGGCTATTTACAGCAAGACGACAGCTAACATCAAATTAAACAGACAGAAACTCTAGGCTATCCCACTAAATTCAGGAACACGACAAGGCTGTCAACTCTCTCCTTATCTCTTCAATATGGTGGTTGAAGTTCTGTAGTGAGGAACGGCGGGGCTGCATCCCGCCACCCGGCTAGCTTTACCCAAAATAATTACACGGAAACTGTATTCTTTTAAAACACTGCCTGGCCCATTATCTGTAGCCTCTTATTGGCTAATTCTCAAATCTTGCTTTAACCCATATTTAGTAATCTGGGTAGCACCACGAGTTGTGGCTTACCAGGAGAGATCTTAACCTGCGTCCATCTCGGAGAGCAGCAGCATGGAGACTCCTATGGCGACTGCCTGAAGCGTCTCCCCCACTCTACTTCCTTGTTCCCACAATTCTGTTCTGTCTACTCCACCTACCTAATTTTCTGTTCTTAAAGGGCCAAGGCAGTTTTCTTTATTAATTAACCAATGAAAGAAACATAGACAGATAACTCTCCTCCATCAAAGTTCTAGCAATAGCATTAAGACAACATAAGGGGATCAAAGGGATTCAAATTGGAAAGGAAGAAGTTAAACTTTCATTATTTGCAGATGATATGATAGTGTATATAAGCAACTCCAAAAACTCCACCAAAGAACTCCTACAGCTGATAAACTCCTTTAGTAACATGGCAGGATACAAGATCAACTCCAAAAAATCAGTTGCCCTCCTATACACAAAGGATAAGGAAGCAGAGAGGGAAATCAGAGAAGTATCACCTTTCACAATAGCCACAAATAGCATAAGATATCTGGGAGTAACTCTAACCAAGGAAGTGAAGGATTTATTTGACAAGAACTTTAAGTCTTTGAAGAAAGAAATTGAAGAGGATACCAGAAAATGGAAGGATCTCCCTTGCTCGTGGATTGAGAGGATCAACATAGTAAAAATGGCAATTCTACCAAAGGCAATCTATAGATTCAATGCAATCGCCATCAAGGTCCCATCAAAATTCTTCACAGATCTTGAGAGGACAATAATCAACTTTATATGGAAAAACAAGAAACACAGGATAGCCAAAACAATCTTACACAATAAAGGTACTTCTGGAGGCATCACCATCCCTGACTTCAAACTCTATTACAGAGCTACAGTATTGAAAACAGCTTGGTATTGGCATAAAAACAGAGAAGTTGACCAATGGAATCGTATAGAACACCCGGATCTTAACCCACAAACATATGAACACCTGATTTTCGATAAAGGAGCTAAAAGTACACAATGGAAGAAAGAAAGCATCTTCAACAAATGGTGCTGGCATAACTGGATGTCAACTTGTAGAAGAATGAAAATAGATCCATATCTGTCACCATGCACAAAACTCAAGTCCAAATGGATTAAAGACCTCAATATTAATCTGAACACACTGAGCTTGATAGAGGAGAAAGTGGGAAGTACTCTACAACAAATGGGCACAGGAGACCGTTCCTACGCATAACCCCAGCTGAACAGACATTAAGGGCAACATTGAATAAATGGGACCTCCTGAAGCTGAGCAGCTTCTGTAAAGCAAAGGACATTGTCACTAAGACACAAAGGCAGCCTACTGACTGGGAAAAGATCTTCACCAACCCTGCAACTGACAAAGGTCTGATCTCTAAAATATATAAGGAACTCAAGAGATTAGACTTTAAAATGCTAATTAACCCAATTAAAAAATGGGGCGCTGAACTGAACAGAGAATTCTCAACAGAAGAAGTTCAAATGGCCAAAAGACACTTAAGGTCATGCTCAACCTCCCTAGCTATCAGGGAAATGCAAATTAAAACAACTTTGAGATATCATCTTACACCTGTCAGATTGGCTAAAATCCAAAACACCAATAATAACCTTTGCTGGAGATGTTGTGGGGTAAGGGGTACACTCATCCATTGCTGGTGGGAATGCACAGTTGTGCAACCATTTGGAAAGCAGTGTGGCGGTTTCTCAGGAAATTTGGAATCAACCTACCCCAGGACCCAGCAATTCCACTATTGGGAATCTACCCAAGAGATGCCCAATCATACTACAAAAGCATTTGCTCAACTATGTTCATAGCAGCATTATTTGTAATAGCCAGATCCTGGAAACAACCTAGATGCCCTTCAGTGGAAGAATGGATGAAGAAACTGTGGAATATATACATGCTAGAATACTACTCAGTGGTAAAAAAACAGTGACATCTTGAATTTTGCATGCAAATGGATGGAAATAGAAAACACTATTCTGAGTGAGGTAACCCAGACCCAAAAAGATGAACATGGGATGTACTCACTCATAATCGGTTTTTAGCCATAATTAAAGAACATCGAGCCTATAATTTGGGATCCTTGAGAAGATAATAAGAAGAACCTCGACCTGGCGATAGATGAAGAAAATGAAAATGACTGAGCCCCACATTGGAGCACTGGACTGAGCTCCCAAGGTCCTGATGAGCAGCAGAAGGAGGGAGAACATGAGAAAGAAAGTCAGGACCGTGAGGGTTCTGTTAACCCATGGAGATGGTGGACAGAACTAACGGGAGATCACCAACTCCAGTTGGAATGGGACTGATGGAACATGCAACCAAACCGGACTCTGAATGTGGCCGATGGTGGAAGCTGACTGAGAAGCCAAGGACAATGGCGCTGGGCTTTGATTATTCTCCATGGACGGGCTCTGTGGGAGCCTTCTCATCTTGGTTGATCACCTTCCTGGAACTGGGGGAAGGTGGGAGGACCTTGGTCTTAACATAGAGTAGGGAACCCTGATGGTTCCTTGGCCTGGAGTGGGAGGGGGGGATATGGGTGGAGGGGAGTGGAGGGAAGGGGGAGGAAGAGGGGAGGAGATGGAAATTTTTAAATATAAAAAAAATAAACCATAAAAAAGAAAAAAACCAAATAGCTTAAATGAATAATACTGATAAAAGGACGCCTTGGATAGAGACATAGTTCATTATTCCAACTTATTTGAGATTCTAGAAAAGCAAGATAAAAGAAAGGTTATCCAAGTGGCAGAAGCACGGATAAAGAATAAAGTATTTCCAAATGTGTGAAAAATATAATGCATGGTAAATTGTCTAAACTCACAGAATGAATATAGGGGATTGTGATGCATCATGTAGTTCATAAATCTTAACACTCTGGGATAGAAAGAGGCTTATACTTATTAATCCTACTGCCCTTCAAAATTTTTTTCACTAATTCATTTTTATAAAACATATGTGAACCTCTCTTTTCCAATTGCAATGTTTTTTATCCCTTTTAGAACAATGACTGTTCAGACATATTTGTGATTTAAATAAGATAGTTTCTTAAAAATCAAGTGTATAATATAAGACATGAAATCCGGAAGAAAATGAATACTGTCTTTTACCTTGTCTTATGAGAATGTACAAGCATAAAAAATTCATGATTGAAAATGAGAAGTTAATGACTAAATTGCCTGAGGAAAAAGAAGTAATTTGACATATAAGAAATTTATTGTGTTTTCAAAAAGAAAGCCCTTATTACAATCAATTATGTTTTTACAAGTACCTTGAATTTTGTGAATTGAGAAACAATATTGTATTGCTGTCATAAAATATTAAACAGCATATAAAAGATGCAAAGTTAACTTCATAGTCAATATGAAGAGACTTTAATTCCCTCAGGAAACACTCCCTGCCTATACTGAAGCACACAGAAATCAGGTGCAGGAGAAAGAAATTTTAAATAGTTTAATTCATTGAAATTTGCCTTAGATGTTTAAAGTTCTGGTATTAAATAGTGTTCAAATTAGTAACTAAAATATTTTTTATAACATTTCTGTTATAAGAAATACCAGAGTTCATTCTGTACAATGATGAAAAATGAATATCCAAATCAGAGTAAAGACTGTTGTTGAAGTTGTTTATCTGAAACAACAACAACAACAACAAAAAAAAATAACAAGGGAGCAACAAAGAAGAAAGGCAGAGGGACTGGTCCCAACAAGTCTTAATATACTGCTATTTTCCCAGGTGTGTAGTCTGCAAAGAAGTCTGTGCTATATTGGCATGATGTAATTGAAGGTTATCATGCTAGAGTGTGGCTGGGCAACACAATTGCCCGTGCTCTAAATGAGAAGCTACAGTTGTTCCACATTATACAGAGAGTCATGTCTGTGCTAACACCCCAAGATTTAGTTTTAAGCAAAAATTTCATTACCAATCATAACTCCCCTGTTCTATTATGTTTTAAGGTAGATTAATTTTAATATATAATATTATATATTATAATATTATAATATCCATATTATAATAAATTTAAATATATATGTGTACAATATATAGTAATCATATATTATAATAATATTACAAAATTATAAGCATACACACATAAACATATACATACATACATACATACATACATACATTCAAGAAGATGAAGCCCAGTTAAGATTATATCCTGATATATTTTGAGACTTTACAAAATGACAACAAAAATACCAAACATAACTCTAACACAAATTCTAATAATACAAATTCAGAGTCAGATATGAGGGTTAAAAGCTGAAGATCAGAGAAAATAAACAGGCAGCCACTTAAGTTCTTATCTCTACGCAACCTCAGACTGAATGGGCTGAGTTCCTGTCTCCTCCTGGCCTATATTTCTCTCTCCACCCAGCCCAGCCATATCCCTTCCTTTCTCCACCTTCCTATTGATGAGATTAAATGCATATGACTTCCAAGTACTGGGATTACAGATGTGAGCTATCACTGCCTGTCTCTGTTTTTCTTTTTAGAAGAAATAAATCTAATGTAGCCCAGGGTGGCCATGAATTCACAGAGATCAATCTGCCTCTACCTCCCAAGTGTTAGGATTAAAGATGTGTGCCACCACTGTCTGGCCTCTGTGAGTAGGTAGTGGCTTATCTCTGTGCTCTGATCTTCAGGCAAGCTTTATTTGTTAGATAAAAAAAAATATCACCACACATAGCAAGGCAGGAATACAAAGAAATGGATACCTTTCTTAACAATTTGAAAAATATGTAACTGAATGCACCTATGACTAAGAGAACTTTGATCTATTCTGTGACTGCAGCATCACTTGTAATAGCCATGTGATGTCATCAATCTAAATGTATCAATCATATGATCAGTTAAATAAAATTATATATATATATATGTGTGTGTGTGTGTGTCTGTGTGTCTGTGTCTGTGTATATGAATATATACTCAAATTACTAATTTTCTCCTTGAAATATTGTAAAACGTCTATTACTTTTCTATAGTATTGAAGAAACAAAAATATAGAATTAATGTTAAGCATCAAAAAATTCTGAATGATATATTTGTCAGCAAAATAGTCAATATCTTAAACTAGAACTAAATGATAACTATAAGAGGTGGAGTATGAGAAGATTTCAGAGCAGTATGTGTCAAGGGACATAAAATTATAGCTAGGGAGAGGTTAGGGGGTAGACTTGAGGGAATGAGGGAATGCTATGGTCAAGTTTGGGGAAGGACAGAGAGGGAAAGCAAGTATCTTGATTGAGGGAGCCATTAAGGGATTAGCAAGAAAGCCAGCACTAGGGCAATTCCCAGGAATCCACAAAGATGACCCCAGATAAGAATCTAAGCAATTATATAGAGGGTGCCTGAACAATCCATGCCCTGTAATCAGATTGATGAATATCTTAAATGTTATCCTAGAACTTTCATCCAGCAACTTATGGATGCAGATACAGAGATCCACAGCGAAACACTGGGCTGAGCTCCAAAGTCCAGTCCAGGAGAGCAATGAGTGATAATATGAGCAAAAGGGTCAAGACTATGATGGGGAAATAAACTGAAATAGCTCCCTGAGCTAATGGGAGCTTACTGACTCTGGCCTGACAGCAGGAAAACCAGAATAGGACCAAACTAGGCCCTCAGAATGTGGGTGACAATTGCATGGCTGGGATTGACTGGGGGATCACTGACCATGAGACCAGGATTAATCCCTACTGCTTATACTGGCTTTTTGGAACCCATTGTCTTTGGAGAGATACCTTGTTCAACCTAGATATAGTGGGACGTCCTTGCTTCTGTCTCAAAGTGATGTGCTGGGCTTTGTTGATGTCCCATGGGAAGCAGTGCCCTCTCTGAGGAGTAGATGGGGGTGGGTTTAGGGGGAAGGTGGTGTAAGCAGGGTGAGGGGAAGGAGTAGGAACTAGGATTGGAATGTAAAAATGAGAATAGATAGATTTTTTTTATTAATTAACTAATTAACTAAATATTATAATTAGAAAGAATTGATATAAGACATTTACAAGACAGTATGGAAACCAAAGTGCTCAACGCTACATAACAAAAAGTAGCTAAAACAGTGTAAATGTTCTCACCACAAAATTGGTACAATGTGCGTGCTAAAAAAGTTTAATTTACATGCTAGAAAACCTTTCTATCAAAACATTATTCTTTTTCACAAAGTATTCATAACTTAAGTATCAGTTATAACAAGTTTAAAATAGTTGTATCTAAGTGTGTTGATTATTTTAAACTGTCAAATTGACACAACATAGAATTGACAAGGAAAGAAGTCTTTTTTATTTTATTTATTTTCTTATTTTTATTAAAAATTTCTGCCTCCTCCCTGCCTCCCATTTACCCCTCTCCCCCTCCACTCCCATTCCCTCTCCTGTCCAGAGAGCAGTAAGGGTTTCCTGCCTTGTGGGAAGTCCAAGTTCCTCCCCCCTCCATCCAGGTCTAGGAAGGTGAGCATCCAAACAGGCCAGGCCCCTCCAAAGCCAGTATGCGTAGTAGGATCCAAATCCAGTATCATTGTCCTTGGCTTCTCAGCAGCCCTCATTGTCTGCCATGTTCAAGGAGACCAGTTTTATCTCATGCTTTTTCAGTCCCAGTCCAGCTGGGCTTGGTAACCTCCGAATAGATCAACCTCACCATCTCAGTGGATGGGAGCACTCCTCGCAGTCCAGACTTCCTTGCTCATGTTTTCCCTCCTTCTGCTCCTCATTTGGACCTTGGGTGCTCAGTCCGGTGCACCAATGTGGGGTTCTGTTTCTATGGTGATAGATAATCATCAGTATGCCTATAGGATCTGGCCTTTTCCGACTCCCTCTCCTCAGCTGCCCATGGAACTAGCTGGGGGCATCTCCCTGGATACCTGGGAACCCTTCTAGAGTCAAGTCTCTTGCTAAACCTAAGATGGCTCCCTTAATTAGGATATATGCTTCCCTGCTCCCATATCCATGCTTCCTATATCCCAAGCATCCCATTCCCCCAAGCTCTCCCTATCCTCCCCTTCATGCTTTTCTCTCCCCATCTCCCCTTGTCCCCAACCCACCCCACCCCCAAGTTCCAATTTTTGCCTGGCAAACTTGTCTACTTCCAATATCCAGGAGGATAACTATATGTTTTTCTTTGGTTTCACCTTCTTATTATCTTCTCTAGGATCACGAATTATAGGCTTGATGTCCTTTATTTATGGCTAAAAACCGATTATGAGTGAGTATATCCCATGTTCATCTTTTTGGGTCTGGGTTACCTCACTCATAATAGTGTTTTCTATTTCCATCCATTTGCATGCAAATTCAAGATGTCATTGTTTTTTACCGATGAGTAGTATTGTAATATGTATATATTCCACAGTTTCTTCATCCATTCTTCCACTGAAGGGCATCTAGGTTGTTTCCAGGTTCTGGCTATTACAAATAATGCTGCTATAAACATAGTTGAACAAATGCGTTTGTAGTATGATTGGGCATCTCTGTGTCAGGTCGATAATCTGGATATGTCTATGAAGAATTGTCTTGATTTCTCATTGTTATGGAAGAAATATCCTGGCTGTAGCCTACACTGTTTTATGGGATAGGCCTTAAAGTGTATAATAGTAAAGATAGCTAGCTGAGAATAAGCAAGAAGGAAGAGAGGATGCTGTTATTTTCTCTTTGCTCTTGACTACAGATGTGATGTGATTAACTGGTTGGTTTTCTGTTTCAAATTCACTCAAATGACAAACTGAACACGATAATTATGAGCTAAACTAAAGCTTGCCCTTCCTTAATTTGATTTTGGCCAGAGTTCAACACAGCAACAGAAATGAAAATATAACAAAAATTGGTATCAATGAATGTGGATTGCTTCTATGATTAACTTGATTGTTTATTATAGAAGGAATGTAGAATCTTAGTAACTTGTGCCTGGAAATGTCATTGACTGTTATCAGTCAAGATGAATGATTGTACAAAAGCTGGGAAGACGATACTGAGAAAAATCTGGACTCTGGACGCCGACCTCGCGAGTTTTCATAAGGGAACACATGTTTTAATAGAAACTGCTCCAATGAATATGGGTTCTTTAGGCTTTGAATATTTGTGTGTCAATCAGATTGGGCTGAGGAAGCAGAGATGATTGGAAATGAGATCAAAATATCTGAGGTGAAACCTGGGCCCTCTTGAGACAATAAGCAAATTTTTGTCATGATCTGTACACAGAGCTATGATTCAATAGGCTAGGCTTTATCATAACAGAATATGACAAGGTAAATATTCCTAAATTGGATAGAACTTGAAGGAATGAAAGGATCATGTAGCTTTATAGGCTTGGTGTATTTTGTCAGGGTGAGATTCCCTGCAGAGAAGCCCAGGTCATTGGGTAATACAAAATTTCAGATACAATGGAGGCACCAAGGTATTGGAAATGCCATGACTTAGAGGTTTTCATTTGGAACTGCACGTTTAGTAATGGCTGCTTATGCAGACCAAATATGATTCCAGATAGTAAACTCTGAGCTATGAATATGTGCTAATCATAATATTTCCCAAAACTCGAGATCAGATACCAGTCGGCTGTGTTTCAGTTAAGGCCCTCCTGAAAATGTTCAAGAAATTTTGAAGAGAGAAAGCTTGCCTGTATTAGTATTATTTATACTAATTTATACTAACAAGTAAATAATCACTATTATTTTTGTCATTGCATGCAAATGGCTCTATTTCTTGGCAGAGAAATTTAGGTACCAGATAGAGTACTCTTTCCTAGTCTACAAGTCTAATGTTCTCATCTAAGTGTAGAGCATCTACCACATTGTGAATGCCCCCATAGTGGTTCAAACTTTGCAGCCTTCTCCAGTCTTGAATTATTAGCATGTATCGTGATCAGTTCTGTTCATGAAGTCCAGTCTTGACAGTGCAGGCCCTTTTCTCCAGGTTCCCACTCATCATGGTCTTCCTTCACATTGATGCATTTTTTCTGGAATGTTTACTCATATGTTGTAGTAGAAAATAATCTTTGTTCTTGTGTTGCTAAGAACTAGTTAACGCAATCTTTGAATTTAATAATTACTATAAATCTAGCACTGTAGCTTCTCTTTTAGTTACTAAACTCAGACTCAAAACATCTTTTCGGTTTGTATGTTTTCTTTGTGTAATTGCTTGTAGAGATAAGAACATTACTTGTTAATTAATTAATTAATTAATTAAGGAGCTACTGAGTACCAGCCTCAGCACTCTCTCAGGATTCAGAATAGGACTTCTACAACAAGCTTGTGAATAGGATCTGAGGAGTAAAACAAACTGACTGACTTAGGCTTTTTTTCTGCATGTTTCTTTATTCCTTAGGGGAATATGAGCATAAGTGCATAAGGGCAAGACATAAGGTTAAGGGTAATAAAGGGTAAGGAGCAAAGCATAAGGTTAAGGGCATCAGACACAAGGCATAAAAGGGGTGATCTTCACAAAGCTTTCAGTTTATACAGACAAGTTAACAATCCCATAGGCAGTAACAATGGTATCAAGAATGCATCTTCATAGAGTCACAAGAAACCAAAGGATCTGGAAAGGAGGCACTTTATGTCTGAGAGTTGTCATGGCTGTGAAGTTCCCCTTCAATTGGAAACACAGCATTGTGACCTGTGGACTTGATTTGCATTAACATCTAGCTGATGGGGTTAAAAGGAATCTCTTCTGAGAAACTTGCTTTTGACTCCAGCAGGGTGCCCAGGTGAGAATTTTTCTCTCTGAAAGTAGTTTTAGGGACTCAGGCCTTTTTTCTATATAAACAGTTAATTTCCTAGGCCATGATCCTATGTTAGTTGAATCCAAGGTAAAGGATATTACAGAATATCAGATCAGAAGACCAATAGATAATACTTTCCTGAGTCTGCTGTTAGAGCAGACATATTACCTCCTGTATGATGCACCTTTCTTATCAGTGACTACTCTCAAAGAAAGTTTATGGGGAACTATTTTTATGTAGAATCTGGCTATGAGAACAAAGACTTGACTGAATACTTTTCACACATGGCTTCATGATGTGGGGGAAGGTATCTGGTTGCCCTACAGGAAAAGTCAGATTTATACGCTGATGGCATACTATAGAAGGGAGAAATGACATGATTTCACAAGATTTCTATAGAATTGATGGTGACTTATCCAAAGGATAGGCAGCCCCTGCATCTGTACAGAATGGGTTCTGTGGGTGGAGTGTATGTATACACTTACCATGTGTAATCCAATAGATATGTCAGCTGCACATTTACTCTATAACACTTGTGGGATCATCACAATTAATTGTCTTTTGAAGTTGCATGATGTCTTTAAATACTTGAATTCTTACTGTCTTAAAAAATCGTTTTTGCACACTTAAAATTAAAACTAAAAAAAACACGTATTTTTTGTTCTCTTCCCATTATATCCTATAATGTATTTTGTGTAAACCTTTAAAAGCAAAACTTAGGAAAATAATAGAAACAACACATCAAAATTAATCAGAACCAAAGTCTACACAGCTTAATAAATTTATATTAGTTGGAATTGGCATTTGAATAGGAGACATGCTTAGTATATATTACATTTAAATAGATTATCCATAAGTAAAAGCAAAAGAATTTTAAAAGATCAAAAGCCAAATAGAAAACAAAAAGACTTCATAAAGTCTCCCTCTGTTATATCTATACTTATATAATAAATTATTATAAATTAATAATTTGACTTATGAGGTATACATTAAGTATAAGTATTCCAGGAAGTATTAGTCATGTAAGAAATAATTTAGTAATGACACCTAGAACCCAGTTACCTATATTCATAGAAAGACTGAGAAAATACAGTTACATATTTGTAACAGCAATGAGGATCTTATTTTTCTTTGGGGGATCAACAGGCACTGGTTGAAACATAAAATAAAAGACACTTTATAGAAGTTTCTATGAATAACAGTGCATAAACAATAAAACAAAAGTTTATCTCTTTCTCTACCTTGTAGAGAAACAAAACAAATTAAAACCCAGAAAAGTTTTTCTTAATTCTTTGTTCAAACGGCCATGGCTAGAAATATAGCATTCCAACATTGGGAAATATGGTTTAGGACTTTTGCCCTCTACAATGACAGTGATTTATAATAAATAAGTTCTTGATGAGTTGATAATGATATGAAAAATCAAATTTGTACAATTGTTAGAGTAAAAACTAGTCATTCTAATACAGATCCCCTCTATTAATTTATTTAGTTACTTTAGAAGAATTCTGTAATGTCATGAACATTAAAATAAGGGACTCTATGGTTCCTGCTCTTAATTATCACAGTACTACACTTTTATACAGTTGTGAAATTTTAACTAGTTTACATAATTCTAAACTGGGAAGCAAATTGACTGTTTCAGTAGATACCTGGATTATAAGTATCATTTCTGCAATTTAGAATTTGATGATACCATATAACATTGGCAAATATATCATTACTTAAAATCCTAGAAATTGGTTTTAAAAATGATTAAACAAGTGGTTTTGGATAAAATCATTTAGTTTTATTTTGCAAAGTTAAAAAAAACATTCCGAAAGGTGCTTATAGTAGCTGGCATTAAGACAATTACCAGAAATCTCAACACTTGGGAGACTGAGAGAAAGGTGACTTCAAGGTTAGCCTGGTCTCCTAGGGAGGCTGTGTCACTGGAAGAATAAAAGAGGAGTAGGGGTGTTCTTGAATAACATATTTATTTATTTTCTGTGATTAATATTTCATCCTTGAAGGGTCTGTAGTTCTAGCAGCCACTCTAAGTAAAGTCAAATTATGTTTTCCTACTTGATCTGGACTTTTAATTGCATAATCCCAAAGTCAATAAAATTCACGCTTAAGAGTTCAGTTGCTGTGATCTTGGTAGGTAACCAAAGTGTTCTATGTTTGCTGTTTTCCACTGAGAAGGGATTGTTAACTAGGTAAGTCACTCTCTGGCACAGCACAATGAAAGGGACCTGCCAGTATTACCTTTGGTTAGAATTTCACAAATTCTAATATTAATGAATAAATATTCAGATTTGATGAAATTCACCGAATGTTTTTGATTATGGCAAGTATTTATTTGTTGTCACATACAGAAAAATTATTCCCTAAAGTGAAATGTTCTTCTTACAATTTTCTTTTTATGAATTCAAAGCCATTTAAATGACATTTTGATCCTGACCCTTTAAATGCTGACAACTCGGATGTATTTTATTCAGAAGCTAGACATGTGATAACATAAACCTGACATATTTGATCCCACATTCTTTTTCCATTAACTTACCCAACTTACTGCACATATTGCACTTGGCGTATCACCAGCAATCCTCACTTATGGGGTCTGCATGCTTTCATCTACATGGTGTTTTTATCGACGTGCTCTACAGGCTTCCTTACATAAGACACAGGGAAATTTGGATGATGGCAACTCAGGTGAGAGAAACCCTTTGGTAGTGTCTTTCTATCTGATTTGCTTCAAGGTGAGCATTTCCATTAGAACCAACAGGAATGTTTTTAGCTATGAGATCAATCCCAAGCTTTCCAACATTGTGCTTCTTATACTGTGGGAAACTGAATGTTACAGAATATGAGAACCAAACAAAATCAGCAACAGGAAAAATATTTCCAAGCATACAATAACCAAAAATTAATTCACAATCAAATGCATAATGCATCTTAATTGCCTGCAACAACACTTATTATGGGTGCTGGCTGCAAGTTCACTGCAACAGTTGCCCTGAGTTCACAAACTGCATTCTGTCACATCACACAACACACACACTGGAATGCAGCAATTCTGATTTGAGGCCATTTTGTGTCATTTAAGTATTTGTATTGAACAAATAAGGCCCCACTTCCATAAACATTATAGCTTAATTATGGAAGATGAAAATTTAATATTTCCTAAAACCATTCCTCAGCATCTAAGTAGTATAATGCTCTGTCTTTAGATTGGCTTTGTTAGAAAGTTTGATTTGAAAATTACTGTTTGAATTGTTGACTTGTTTCTTAAAATGTTCCTTAAGAAATAGTCTTAATTTAATAGCAGAGCACCTTAATATAAAGTAAGCAACTTTCACAGGTATTCATGAACAAATTCCACTTAAGTGATATGGAAGAAACTTGAAGAACTTGTGATTAATATACCATTTATAGGAACAAAAAGAGGAGATATTTACATTACTCATTAAAGTGAAATTTGATTTGGAATTAGGGTAGAATTGCCCAGAATTTTGTAAATTCACTAAACATTCTCATGCCACAACATACTCATGCTTCTCTGTTTAAAATTAACTTTTTTTATTTAATAATTATTGAAAAAGAGAGTGGTTTGTCAATGGAATTACACCTTGGTAGTTAGGATGTTTGCTGGATAGCACTAACTTGGTGACAGTTTCCTATTTAAATATTTTGAATTTAAGAACTTGGAGGCACTGATAGATTTTTGTTGGAAGTGGTATGCTCTTTAATTGACTTTGAGAATGACAAGAAAATGTAGTGCCCCAAGGCTATCGAAGTTTGGGAAAAAAACTTTTGAAGCATAGGATGAGACTCTGGACTGAGATAGGGGATGAAATTTACCGTAGGATTATGTAAATCAAAATTGGAATGAAGGGGAGAAAAAGCAATGTAAATTCTAATAAGATTTTCAAAATGAAGTTGTAAATATTAGTGGTACAAAATTGGTAAGAGAAGCTGTTTTGAGGTTAAAGCACAATGAATTCACTGACAAATAGGATGAGATGCAAAGGATAAGGCACTGCTGCAGATCTCTATGAGGAGAGGTACAAGAGCTTGCCATTTGTTAATATTTTACTAGCTTTTCCTGGATATTCAGTTTTTAATACAATTATTCATTACAGTATCTATAAAATTATCATGGTTTTTAAATCAATCGTATAAGAAAGTAATTGGTTATGCCTCAAATTAATCAATTATTTTGAAATGTCATCTATTTAGATGGTTAATTTTACAATATTTTCTTTTTAGTAAGTAGATAACTGCTTTGATAGTACAACTAATAGTTGAAGAAATTACTTCCAAAATACGTAAAAATGATAAAAACTGGATGTTTTATCTGCACTTATAAAAAATAAGTCCTTTACTATATGCCATTCATAACCATACCCTATTTACAATTTATTCATAAAAACAACTACTGCTACATAATTTTATACAGCCTTTCTCATTACAGTGTGGTTATTTTTGAAATTCAATTTGAATTAACATAATTCTAACTGACATTTAGACTGGCAGGGCTTTACCGAAGGTATGTTTCTTACAGTGTTAATTTTACCTGGAAATTATAAGAATATATTACCATTAAGTAAATGACTGGATATGAAAATACATTCAATTAAATTTCAAACCAAAATACCAACCAGATTTCAAGATAATTGAATTTAAATTAGATGGATTTACATTCCAAATATCAGTTAACATTTGTGAAGCCAGTTATACTTACTTATAAATGGATAATCCTATAAGACAAGGTATGTTTTCATGCAAATTTTGGTTATTTAAATGTGTCCTATGACAGCTGTATCAAATGATATTAGCTACATCTATTCAAAGTTATGTTGTATTTCTTTACAAAACCTAAAGTAAACAACACAAATACTATTAAGCATGGCTGAATAATAAGATACATTGTGTATTAACAGTAGTTAGTTGATTTCATTTTATGCAAGTATCAACATATCTTCATAGCTATCCAAACTGTGTCACCAACCACATTTTGAAGTCAATCAATATATATTAATGAATCACACAATGGAAATTTGTTTATTAAAGAATTCAGCAATGAATATTGTTCTCTTAAAGTTGTCATCTATGGTGGAAGTTGAGTTAGTAGTTAGCATGAGTTGATCCTATTGCTGAGGACCCAAGTTCAGTTCTCCAAACCTACATGGTGGCTCAAAATTACCTAAAATTCTAATTTCAGGGACTCTGACAACATCTGACCACTACAGACATACATGTGATGATTATGCATATATGTACATAAAACATTCATGCACATAAAATAGATAAATAAATATTTTTTTAAAAAATCTCAGTCTACTAATACCATAAAATTATTTGAGTATGTATAATCCATGATTTTCACACAATGACAAGATTATGTAATGACATATTACTTACAATATGCAATCATTTGGTAGGCCATTATATATACAACACAACCAATTGTTCCCAGTATAATTATGAACAAAAAAATCATAATAGATTTTAACTTTACAAAACTTCACTGATATGTATAGACATTTGTAGTTGGTGTCTAACTTAATCAAGGTCAGTGTAGTTCCTGTGAGTTCGATACAATAAAGTGATGTTTGTCTTTAAAACATCATGCATACTAAATTCAAAATACATACGCACATATGTTTATATAATGACCTTGGTTGTGTTGTGATCCACTGACTTCAGCCTTCTGAGTACTGTGAAGACAGGTGTGAGTTATCATACCAATAATGTATTCTTTAGCAGTCAACATTTTTGTATAATTATAAGGATTTTTTTTTTTTTTTTTTTTTTTTTTTTTTTTTTTTTTTTTTTTTTTTTTTTTGGTTTTTCGAGACAGGGTTTCTCTGTGGCTTTGGAGCCTGTCCTGGAACTAGCTCTTGTAGACCAGGCTGGTCTCGAACTCACAGAGATCCGCCTGCCTCTGCCTCCGGAGTGCTGGGATTAAAGGTATGCGCCACCACCGCCCGGCTTAATTATAAGGATTTAATAACATGTACTACATCAAATATCCAGTTACCATGTATTAGGTAGGGAAATGTACAAAATTATTTGTGACATATTTTTTATGACTGACACCATGAAGTTTCAGCTCATACCAGAGTCTCTATAAGCATGAACTGTGCATTTCACAATGACAACAATAGTTTTGATAATTATTGTGTTTTTGAAGCAGTAATTAGCTTTGTCATTGATATGGAAAAATCAACAATGGAGAAAAGGTTTATTTTGGCTCTGTTTCAGATGTTTCAATTCACAATAACTTGTCCCATATTACTAATCTATGCTGAGAAAGGACTCCATTGAAGGAGGATGTAGGAGAATAAAATTTCGCCCATAGTGACCATAGTGATGATCTGGCAGTAGAGAGGATTAGGAAAGAGTTCGATGTTAAAAATACACCTTCCTTTAAAAATATTTTATTTTTAATTATGTGTAGTGGAAGAGTTATGTGCACTTGAGTGCAGGTCCCTGTGGAGGTCAGACGAGAAGTCGACTGTCCTGAAACTAGAGCTTCATGTTATTGAGGGCTGCCTAATGTGTATAATGGGAAAAAACTTGGTTCTCTTGTAGATCAGTATGTGCGTTTCACTAATAAGCCATCTCTACAGCAACAAAAAAAGGTGTATCTTCCTAGATATATCTCCAATGACCTGTTTCCCTCAATTAGTCCTGACCTTCTAGTTTACATTAATTTTCAATTGTATTAAGAATACATTGAGGGACTAATTAATTCCTTGATTAAATAAGAGACCTCAGAACTCAATCACTTCACTAAGTGCATCTATGGGTAACCAACCCTTAAACACATAGGCTTTGAGAGTTATTTAATATTCAAACAATAAGACTAGGTAATGAGAATTTTTCAGCTTCATAATATTCATCTTTGTAGACCACTGATGAATATGTGTTTGTCACTGACCAATAGGTATTTTGTGTTCCATAACTCCAATTAATTCAATTTTTAACATGAATAATGTGTGCAAAACTTACAGAACAAAATTATGCTTATGTATGGAGGGTAGGTCAATAGTCCTTTTAATTATAAAATATCGTGAAAACAAGAATGAATAAGCTAAAATATATCAATCCTTATCAATACACATTTAAAAAATTATTTTGAACAATAAGTCATTTTTAATGAATTTTCTGATATTTATATAGGAATATTCCATCTAAATCACATTTGCCCCTTCCTCCCTACCTTCTAATCTCATAATATATTCTGTATTAGAGTTGCATGAACAAAAACATACACACACATACCCCCTATAGAATCCACTAATTACATTTAGCATTATTCACATGTACCTGTGTCTAATGGTAACCAATAGAAAATGGACAACTTTGGAGGTGATTGTCCTTGGAAAAAAATAATGCTTCCTCTCTCACATGCATTTATCTTGTTTATTCACCATCATCATTTATGACTTGGGTCACGTGGATATATCTTGTTCTCATTGAAATGTCAACTGGTATCATTATGATTTTATTGTTAAGACAACTTTATTTCTGAGATTTTGTCTTGCTAGTCAAGTATAGGGGACACTGTCTAGAGAAAACTGTTATAGTCATTTAACAGTTACAATATTTTCTTTCTCTTCTGCAATGTCTTAGGTGTAAGAATTGTGCTGCAGATATATCAGTTTGGGTATTCCATATAAATTATTGTTGTCATTTTAATCAGTTGTATATCTCTGTAATAGTATCCGTTGCTTATAAAGCAAGGATGAACACATAGAATACAGTTTAAAATTATATTAGTTTAGGAACATGGCAGTTTAAGATTCTCATCTAGGGTCTATGATAACACAGCCATAGGCAGTTAGCTAGGTTTATAGTACCATGCCTGCATTCTCTGACTGAGGTAGTCTAAGACAGTTGTTAGTTATTCTTAAGATAAAAGTGCCACAGTGGTACCCCAGGGGTTATTTCACAAGGATGGCAATTGATGATATTTGTAGGCTTTAGAGTTGAGCAGGACTATTGCTTGCTGTGCTTCCTATGGCAGTTAGTTTGTTGAGAAGCTTTTGTTCCTTTGAGAAACAGTTTTCACAGAGGAGGTTTCCAAGTCAATTCTGCTAAACTCCTCCCAGTCCTGTATCCAACATGTGTGTATGAGAGGTATCTTTAGCAAAAGAATCTTGTTTTAAATTTTTGTAAAACAACTAAGGCAATGGAAATGTCCATATTGTCTTGGGAAACTATATTTCTCTGACAAACAATCCAAAGGAATATTTCTATGCTAGGGAGTGAGATATTTGTTAAATAGTGCATGGTTCTTAGGTGTAAGATCATTCTACATGAGGTAACTCCATTATACCTATATAGACAATGACATATGAATACACATATGTGTCTTACGTTAACTCATAAAATATGCTTCTCTGTGACCTTTTGAGGAATTCTTAGATTACTTTGTTTTCTGTTTTAATCTCTTCTCCCCTCTCAATCCTTCCTCATTCTCTATATTTTACTTATTCCTGTATTCTCTTTGTAGTTGCTATATCCAACTCACCAATTCTGGAACTCTTTCTTCCTCCTTCTCAGTATAGATCTTGTCTACTTTCTTGACTTCTATTTATAAGTCATTGCTGAAACTAATTCAGAATTGATCATTCCACTTGTTCATATATCACAAACTTCATTGTTGAGCTTATTAAAAAGAAAACAAAAAGAGAAAGAGTGGGAAAGAATATGAAGAAAGAAATATAAAATCAAACAAAAAGTAAAAAAGAAGAAAGAGAAGGAAGAAAAAGAGGGAGAGAAGAAGGAAGGGGATGAGGGAAAGAAAAAATTGAAGGAGGAAGGGAGTTGTTCCTAGACAGAAAGGGGAGATGGGATTTATTCTTCCTGCACATCTACATACAGTGACCTGATCGCTAGCATTGATTTCCTTTTATTAAAAAAAAATTGCATATGTATGTTTACTGCAGTTCAGTGACTGCAATACTACTTTCTACCTAGCAAAGTACATGGCCATGAGAGAGATCATAGATAGAGTTCAGACAATAAAGAACATTGCAAAAAATGGACAAAATTATAAAAAAACAAATAAAAAGGAATGATGGTACTGAAAACACTGGGCACACAGATCCTTTAATAAAGAGGGTACCAAGAAGTACAAAGCATCTCGAAGATACAACTGAGAAATTGTGAGGGGATATTTGCCCAGTCACAAAGGGCCTGGGGGCCAATGGGCCTAAACTTGCCTAAACTGGACTAAACATGAGCATGTTTACTTCCCACAAATGAGCCAAACTAGGTCTGCGAAGGGACCCGAGCAACAACTGCCATTTCATGAGATAAGAAACCTTGACTAGCCGGGCGGTGGTGGCGCACGCCTTTAATCCCAGCACTCGGGAGGCAGAGGCAGGCGGATCTCTGTGAGTTCGAGACCAGCCTGGTCTACAAGAGCTAGTTCCAGGACAGGCTCCAAAGCCGCAGAGAAACCCTGTCTCGAAAAACCAAAAAGAAAAAAAAAAAAAAAAAAAAAAAAAAGAAAAAAAAAAAAGAAACCTTGACTAGTCCCCAGCCACCACAAAAGACGACCTGATGACGGTGCTGCTGCTTCCCCTTCCGCAGCCCAGTAGAGGGTAAGTCTTTCCCGATTCTCGAAAATAAAATTGAGCTTGCTACCCACAGCCTGTCTCCCGGAGTGTGAGACCCTTTGACCCGGTGCCTACTTGTCTCCTCCCTCAAGGGGTCTTTAATTTTGCCTGTTTCTGCCAAGGCTGCTTGTGATGTGAATAGCTGCTTACAGTTTCACTTTGATCTGCTGGTCCTGCTGTGCTTCCCCCTTCTCTCCCTCCCATTATGGTGCACCTGGTGAGTAGTCATTTATATGTTGTTACCCTACTGGGTAAGTGCTGAGACCTTCTCCTCCTTCCCTGCTGTTGGTATTTGTTCATTTTTATCTGTGAATTGGGATGCATACTCTACCTGAACTTGTTCACCCTGGTGCTACCATATAATGTCTGAACCCTGCTCCAGGAGGAAAACCTCAGGCTGATCCACCGAACATCAACCCTGTCCAGAGACACCCTGTGAGCATAAGACTGTGGCCTAATGACACACAGAAGTTCCCCCACTAAGCATGAGACACAAGGGTTTGACATACTCTCTGTATGTCTAGGTCTGATTTAGTCATGGGAAAGCTTTCCACCAGTATAAGTACTATCATATTGGTGCCTTCCAATCTTTTTGAATAAGCTAACGGTTTCAGGCCAAAACTACTGACCTGGAAAAGTTTTGGACAGAGGTAGCTGTGTTAGCGCCATGGATTATCCCCCCAAAACATTTGGGAGCCTGATCTCTGGATGCGCATTTTGTTTCTGGCCAGGAAAAGACAAGTAGTCTCAGGAGTGAGGCTCAGTTATCTTTCACTCCTATATTTGTGGTAGTAATCGACAATTTAAAATCTTCCTCTGCAGAGGAGGTGGTCAAGGGGCCACTAAATAGGCATTTCCAGGAGCAATGTAATGCTGATTTATCTATCATCACCTCGATGCCATCTGTCTGATATTTCCTCAAAACTCGATAATTAAGAGGAGGCTGTTGAAAAGTAAAAATCAAGCAGAAGGAAAAGGAGGGAAGGAAGGCAAGGGAACTTGAAAGGGAAAAAAAGACAGATAAAAGAGGAAAGCATAGGCGACCCCAGGTCTAAGTCTGTACCCCCTCCACCTCTCCTGTGCTGGGATGGCCACACCTTCCCTCAATACCCATGGAGAGATTTACCATGCTGTCTACCCCTTGCAGCAAATATCCCACCAACTCCTCAACCCATCTGAGCCATGATGCCCCAGGGTCTAACCATGGCTTTTCCAGGAAATGTAGACACTAATGCTGCCATTCAGTGATGGATACCTACTTCATTGGCCAAACTCTTCCTTATTTGCAAAGCTGCCAATGAATCTTGTCCCAACTCTCTATACTTCGAACATTTGTTGGAACAATGGGCAATACATTTACAAAACTATTATGATTGGTATCATCTAGTGAAGATTGTCTTGGAGCCTGCGGTCTTTTCATTTCTTTTCTTCATTCTTTTTTTCTTTTTTTTCCAGCAAGAATGCATTTTTTTTTTTACAGTTCAACAGGAAATATTTATTAACTGAACAGATTCAACTGATGCCCTATGATTGCATGAGGATTTATGTCTTTTGTGTGTTTTTTTCATTTTTTTAAATTTAATTTTATTTTTTAAAAAGAGATCAATGTATCTTTTTCCATTTTACACACCAATCCCAGTTCCACTCCCTCCTCTCCTCCTTTTCTTTCCCAGCACCCCACCCCTCATTGCTCAATCTAGATATAGTAGAGAGGTCCTTGGTCCTTTCTCAAAGCAATGTGACTTACCTTCTCTGCAGTATTTCTTAACTGTTGCTCTGCCTATTATGACCAGGCCAAATCACAGGGACATTTTAATATACAACACAATATTCCTGTAACTTATGACATGCTAAAAGGCCGCAGGCAGTATGCAACCCTGTTACTTGGACCCAAATTGGACAGCAAGTTTACTTCCAAGAGGTCTCTGACCTAACCTTTAAGGCCCTAAGGCTTGCATGCTATGTGACTTCACTGCTTACATTCATAACCTAGGGCAGCAGCCAGGGGAGCTGTTTAAATGCATACTCAGGTTAACCAGGCAGTGGAATGGAGAGTGGATACAGGCCCCACCAGAGAAATGCTAATCAAACAACTCACTTGGAAGGGGCTTATTGCTCCTACCTGTAATGTGGTGTCAGCTGTTCGCAATGAGGGCATACATAAATGAGTAGTTGCCACCAGGGACTTGGACCCTGACGGTGGCCCTACTGAAGCCCTTGGGACTTCTTTGGATGCCCTTCTTGCCACTCATCAATGTAACTTGGCTGAAAAGGAAGCACCACTAGATAGAACATGTTCGCATGTACTCACTCATAAGTAGTTTTTAAACATAAAGCAAAGGAAACAAGCCCACAAATCACAATCCCAAAGAACCTAGATAACAATGAGGACCCTATAGAGACATACATAGATCTAATATACATGGGTAGTAGAAAAAGACAAGATTTCATGAGTAAAATGGGAACATGGGGACCTTGGGAGAGAATTAAAGGGGAGGGGGGAGGCAGAGAGAAGAGCAGAAAAAAAATGTAGAGCTCAATAAAAATCAATAATAATAATAATAAAAAGAATATGTTTGGGATATGGCAAGCCAGGACACTTAATAAGAGATGGTCCTTGGGCCAAACCTAAAACTAGGATTTCACTGGGCCAAAGACTGGCGTTCTCAACCTGATGACAATGAACCCCTTTGAACACAGACAAGGTGCTTCTCAGCCCCACCAGTAAGAGAAGAAACAAGCAATCCTAAGGTTTTTTTTTTTTTTTTTTTTTTTGGACTTTGCCAATTTTTCCACACTTGCCAATGATAGCATAATCTTTTTTTAATAAATAAATCTAAATATATTTAATATATGTATACATATAAACAAAAACATCCTTTAATTTTATTTTACACTGATTTAGGGTTTCTGTCTGTGTGGTGGGGGGGGATACACACTACATGTAGGTTTCGGGGCTGAACTCAGGTTGTCAGACTTGTAAGCCAGGGTCTTTACCTACTGAACCATCTTGCTGGACCAACAAATACATTATTAGAACAGAAGAATAGAGCTATTGACGACAATTACATTCCTCATTTCTGTACCTGGTTACATAGTCTTCACTGGTATTTTTAACTACTTTCTTCCACTACTCATCCAAACTCCCCCGATCCCAGAAATCACTTTGACAGTCTTGGTTCTTTACTTGGAAGGATAAAGGACAGTCTTAAATAAATTGATTTATTTATAATTGTTCCTGGATTGAATTGATGTAGTTCTCTATCTGTCCTTGACCACAGGACATGATAACACCAGGAGACACCCCAAAGAAACCCCTGCACTTTACATTCCTTACTTTCTACACAAAACATTCCTTACTTTCTATATAAAACATTCCTTACTTTTTTTTGGGGGGGGGGGCCACCTATCAAAGGGTGAGTAGATGCAGGTGTGCATACCACTGTGTTTACTGAAAATGAGGTACTCCACTACCCACTTGAAATTCAAACCAGGTGCACCGATTAGTGACTTGTTGGGGAGGTGGGGGCAACAGGACTGAAAAATGACCTCCCGTCTTGCACACTGGAAAGATTTGTATTGAAATAGAGGTGCAAATTCAGTCCATTATTGCTAATGTACCCATAACCTGTGGGGAAGGAATATCCTGGAGAACACGGGTATTGTCCTCAGAACAAATGAACATGCCTTCCTTGATAACATTATAGTCCATGAGGAGAGAATGGTGGACCACAACCCTGCTTGTGACCCACACCCCCAATTATAAGGGCTACTGTTCTCACAAGATCCCTAGGCATTCCATCCCCAAGTCCTATTGCCATTAAATGGCTCTTGGACCAAGACATCAGGATGGAATTGTGGCTTTGTAATGAGCGAAAACTGTCCATATTAAAATCTTGGTGACTGAACAGCCCACATTGGGTCGCATAGAATCATCCCTTAGCAGACCTAATACCCCTATCTTCATAATACTAAAAAAGCCTGGAAAATATCACTTGTTACAGGTCCTCAGGACAATTAATGACCAAATGGAAAAATGTGATTAATGCACACATGCTTCCCACACCATAGCACCACTCCCACCTTTCACCATATAATTACCTGGAAGACTGCTTCTTTCAAATCCCTTTTACCCCACAGGACAGGGACAGTTTTGCCTTTACAGTCTGGGAACCCAACATGCATTGACCGGCCCAGAGATACCAATGGATTTTCCTACCCCATGGAATGAAAAATAGTTCCTCTATATGTCAGCTTTATGTTGCCCAAACCTTAATAAATGCCCCAAAGGGTATTTTTGTAGTCCCTTACATGGAAGACTTGCTGACTCACCTTAATAAAAAATACTTACAAAAGGTAGTTGAAGGTGTATGTCACAAACAATCCCACACCAGTTTGGAATTATGATTAATAGAATGGTTATTTATTTAAAAGGGAAAAAACTTACAGATCGCCATCCCAGCCAACAGCCCTCTGTGCAATCAGGAAGAGAGCCTAGTCGCTGGAAGCAGAGCCGAAGCCAGAGAGCAAGTGGAGGGAAGTGGCCGCACTTTTAAAGAGAGAGACCACGCCCCAATGGGCTGGTATCTCAGCAGCTATTGGCTGAAGGAGCGAAAGGAGCTCCCACAACTGGTAGCTAATCTGCTGCTCCAGGATTTAGCCTCTCTAAAGATAATGGTGTTAACAGAAAAGGTTCAAAGGATGCCACCCTTCTCCATTTTAGGATTTTCTATTACTAAAGTTATTCCGCCCCTTACCTTTAAACTTTAAGAATAAATATACTCTCACTGAGTTACAATTACGTTTATGATTAATTGACTCAAACAGTTCCTGCACATCCATGAACTAGAGATGAGACACTTATTCTCCCTCCTCAAGGTCCCAATGCACCCTTTGAAAAAAGTGACCCTTCTTCAGAAAGCAAAACTTGTTCTACAAAAAAATTTACTTTATTATTAATATACAAGCTGCAGTGCCATAAACCAGGACAGTGTTTCCTGGTACTGGTTCTTTTGATGCCAAAAGGATTTGGGGGGACATTATAATAGAAAGGCCCCTTGATGTAGGTTCATTCAGTCCATTCTGATATATAAAAAGTAGCTTCCAAGTTTGACCAACCCTTTAATTCAGGCTCAAGATGTGAGTGCTTTCCCAGAGAACATATGCAAGAGATCCAGATAAATTTATATATCCCTTTCCCTTAAAGAATACCCAGGCATTGTGGGCAGATACCACCTCCTTCCAGGAGATTCTCTCTGGTTTTATAGAATCAATAGATAAGCACTTTCCAAAGAACAAAATCCTGACTGAACCCCTTTCTCTCTTGAATGAGATTTCAATTTACCCCATACTATCATCTAGACCCATCCCCTATTTGATTCTGGCTATCTGAGACACAAACAAATCCAAATATGGGATATTAATAAAAAGACAGAATAAGGATATAACATGTTATACAGACCTATAGTTGGTCTGTAGAACTATAGGAATTAATTTAATTTAAGAATTGGCACCCTTAAAACTATTGCTTGAGCTGGGTGGTGGTGCCTGCCTTTAATTCCAGCACTCTGGGGTCAGAGACAGGTGAATCTCTGTGAGTTCAAGGCCAAGCTGGTCTCCAAGAGCTAGCTCCAGGGAAGAAAGGGCTGTTACATAGAGAAACCCTGTTTTGAAAAAAAAGAAATGAAATTTTGCTTGAATGCCAAAATTAGCCTGTTATCATATTCTCTGACATTAATATACTGCACATGCAGCCTCTGTTCTCGCTTTCTTAAGAATTAAAGATTCCCTAAACTCAATTTTCAGTACAATGTTGCTATTACAAGATGTGTTAAATCAAAGAAGTCATCCATGGTATTTGTCTCACATCCAGTTGTATATCAAATTATAAGAAATCTTGCCCAAGGGGAATGAAAAGACAGATGCTATAATAACGACAGTGTGTATTGACTTGTTAAAACAAGTTAGGATGTTGCCTCAACAATTTCAGTTCTCTCCCCAAAAGCTACATAAGCTCCTTCCCAAATTAAATTACCAGTTTACCAATTCAAACACCTGCCCAGGTCTTGTGCAACCTGTTGAACCACTCAACCTTCTATGTACTCTCCAGATGGTGGTGGTTAACCTCTATGGTGGCCTGCTGCCTAACATCATTTGGCAAATGGATGTCACTCACCGAGTGCCTTTTGGTCACCTCAGATATGTAAATGATGTAATTGATACTTGCTTTGACTTTACCTATGCCCTTTAATTACCAGGGAAAAAGGCAGCTAATGCCTTAAAATCAGCAGTATTAATAATTGGAGAACCATGGATCATAAAAACAGATAATGTCACTATGTACACATCACAGCAGTTTAATGACTTTATGGGTTCTTTGAAGATTATACACACTGCATGTAACTCCTACAATACCCAAGGTCAAGCCATTATTGAACATGTAAACCACACAATTAAGGAACTCTTGGCCTGGCTAATCTATCCTAAAGCAAAACAGGCCACAAACTTTGACTTGGTGGAAGTACTCTTCCATATAAATTTTCTCAATTTTGATAAGGCAGAATTGAGCCTGACATACAACATTGAAATTTTTTTTGCCACAGGATATGGCATATCCTCTGGTGATATGGAGAGACTCCATCACTCTACAATTACAAGTCCTTGCCCTATTCCTGACTTGAGGGCAAGAATATGTATGTATCTTTCCATTAGGTGCCACCACACTGATATATGTATCTTCAAGTGATGTTCAATATGCCATGGAACAAACAGCTCTAAAAAAGGAGGAGGAAGAGTCTCAGGAGGGAAAAGTATATAGTCTGTTTCCTGCTCCTAATTTGTTCCATCCTAGTAGAGGATTTATGGGCCTTTTCCTTCTTCCCCTTTGTTCTTTTACTTATAGCTGTTGACTCCCCTACATACTCAGTTCTAATCTCCAATATAAATCTGGGGTTGCCTTTCATGGATCTAGTCACCACAAAACAAAAACTGGTAGGCACCCAGTCCATGAATAGAAATCACTTCACTGTAATTTCTTCCACTAATCCCCGTGTTATTGTGTAAAATGAGCCTGGTAGACTTTCATGGCACTACCATTATTGGGATCATGGTGGATTCTTGCTCCTTCACTGACTACAAATCCCAATTTGATCATCTAACAATATCCCAACCACCTTTACCTCTATGGCCATAAATGTCCAGACTGCCTACTTCTGTAGAGCTCTATAAGGCTGAAACCTCCTGAGGTGGGGACAAAAAGGCCAGAGCAAAGTACCCTGATTCCCACTGAGTGTCCAAAATAATAAAATAAAATAGGTGGGTATGTAGGCAGGTTTTTTTTTTTTTCAAGCACAAAGGGCCTGGGTGTTAATGAGCCTAATTTGTACTAAACTAGACTAAACTGGCTATATGAGCATGTTACTGTTTACTTCCCCAAAATGAGCCAATACAGGTCTTCCAAGAAACCTCAGAAATAACTGCTGTGTCAGGAGATAAGATGACCTGAATCAGTTCCCAGTTGCCACAAAAGATGACCTGGTGCCAGTGCTGCTGCCTCCCCTTCCCCAGGCAGGTGGAGGGTGTGTAGTACTTGAGCTTGTTTCTTCCACCATGTCTCCGAAATCTGAGCCATTGATGCTGTGCCTTCGTGGCCTCGCCACCAGGGGGCAGTATGGTAGACAAAGCAACAAGACAGAAGCCCCAAATACTGAAAATATTTTAATAAAATTCGTAAATATTTTATAAATTAAATACATTTAAATAAATTATATCAACATTTAAAAAATTATTTTCCTTGGTAAATAAAATTCAATATGACAATGTTTAAAATTAATATGGAACATTTAATAAAAGAAAAACTGTTTCAATGTGAAAATGAGCACAATTTTATGCAGTTGTCATTTTTCTGGTATTTTTTTGTTTTATTTTGTCATTTTTGCCTCAAGACCTTCCTGAGAACAAACTGAGGTGAACTGATTCTGAAGTGACAGGCAGGGGAGAAAACCTCAGTAATACTCAAAGTGTCTTAACCATAAAAAGTTAGAAAAATTAGTGTTTCTTTCATCCTATTATTTAATCAGGGAATAATTAGGTACAACAATAACTTCATGGACTTTTAGAATATTGAATAAGACACAGATACCTTCATAAATTCTATTGTGAGTGTATCTTGCAATATTTCATTTTTCATAAATCTATGTAAAAAGTATTAATTATATGGAATTGTAAGCAAAATATATTTGCACATTAAAAATCAGTAACTTATTTGATGTTCTGTTTAATTTGTAAATTATTTGTTTAAATTTTTATCATTTAAATAATACAATTCTTTCAAATAAATATTTTTGTCCCATATAACCAAGCCTCCTTTTCCTTTACAAATCAGTATATATTGTCTTATAAAATCATATGAAAAATAGTTTTAGGTATCAGTTCTGATGCTTAACAAAAATGTACTTTAATAATACAGATTTTTCTTTCTTGAATGATTGTTGAGTTTAATGCAACTAAACCAAGAATGTATAGTCCTCATGTGTTTGTTGGAGGAATATTTTTACACAAGTACATGCATATGCCTTGTGAACCTTTAACATTAATTCATACTCTGATGATCATCTTCCTAAGTGTCTGTCCAGTAAGTTTTTTGAGACACAGTTTCTATTTATAACAGAACAGAGCCCTGACTGTCCTGTAACTTTCTCTGTAGACCACGTGGTCCTTGATCTCACAGAGATTTTCCTGTCTTTACTCGAGAGTACTGGGATTAAATCGTGCAGTACCACTTTTGGCTCTAATAACTTCTTCCTTATCTTACATTTCTGGCTGGGATTATGCAGAGCATTTATCTCATGGATTAATATATACTAATCAAATTATGATAAAAATCCTCGTAGAACAAAGAAAAGGTAGTATGCCTTAATAAGCTTCAGAGTATACATGGTCAGCATCAATTTCTCTGCTTTTGTGTCATGGCAACCTATGTCATTCCCAAAGCCATAATGCTAAAGTGTTATGATGGCCCTATCATATTCATGTAGCCTTAACGTCAAAGACTTATAGATAGATATTAACTATCCAGTGAAATATATGTTACCATATTAGGGCACAATATTTTAAGAGCTTGGATAAGGCAAAGCCTTACTCAGCTCAGGGTTTAGCTATGGCAATTAAACTATGGTGCCCATGATAATACAAAGAAATCTGCTTCATGGAAAAAACCTGATTTCCTGTTTTCATGTTCCAGTTTCATATTATATAATGTGCCAGCTTGTCCTTTCTCCATACACATTAAAAGAAAATATCTATCTAGTCATCTGCACAGCTTCAGAATTTCTTGATTTCTTTAACTTAGTTTTTCATTTTTTCTTTGAGGACTTAAAGTTAAACATAAAGTTGTTTTTTTAGGAATGTTTTCTTGTGTTTCAGCTGTTGGAATATGCAGGTTTTGATGTGGTAAGATTGCTGGGCTCTAGTGGTGTCATATTACCCTGGATATTGTTTTGTTTTTAGGCATCTGGGTTGAGATAATTAGTTCTAGTACCTGATTTCTTGGTTTATCTTTGTTGCATGGGTATTTGTTCCATCGTTTCTTTATGCTCTTTGCTTTTCTGGTCCTTGTGGCCCTGGATTTCGGGGAGCTTTTGTGACCTCTGTTCTACTTGGGAATATTTGTTCAAGTTAGGAGTTGGGTCTCTGGTGATTAACTTGACCTTTGGAGCAGCAGATGGTCTCAGTTATTCTAATTTATATGGCCTACACCTGTTCTTCTAACTGGTATAGACTGCATTTTAGCATCTGAAGTCTGATCAAATTGGTGTGGTGCATGCATGTTCTTCCTGGTGTGACTGGCAAATGTCTTCTGGGATTGGAGGTGGGCCTCAGAGAGGAATAAACAATGTGCTTGCATGGTCTGGGCCTCGGGAAGAGTCTTTGGGGTACTGAGTCCAGGGCGGAGGCACATTTCCACTAGAGACCTGGTCATTCACTTGTTTTGGCTGCTATGAAATGCTGTGGTGCTGACTGGTATGGCTGAAAGAGGGAAATCTGCTTGGTTTGGTACTAGGGTCTAGCAACAGGACTAGAAATGATCTGGGAAGGCATAACTAGAGGGGAGGGTCCTGAGGGGTCAGAATCCAATTGGGAGGTTTTGCCTCATATCTTCCTTACAATTTTGATATAATGCATTCACTTAATGTCCATTTATTATAAGAATGACTATTTGTCAAAAATAAACAAAATTTTATTCGTGGAAATTAAAAATAATAGGAATAAATATAATTTTACTTTTTTATCTTTAAGATGCAAGAATTACTTTTACAGACCTCTCCCCCATTTGAGCTATTTGTTGAGTTCAATAAAATAAACTCTGTTGACAGTAAAATAATGTGAAATTTGCCTGACATCTTTTATCTAGTTCTTCTTAACTGAAATATTCTTTCCAAGAAGAAAAAAAAAAAAAAAACAGGATTCTCCTAACATTAAGAAAACTAAGAAAATGGAAGGTTCAGGATGTCCACAAAAATTACAGGACTCAGGAAACAAAGAAAAGTCACACAACTAGGCAATCATTTCCTCAAGGCCATACAAAGACTAAAGATTCTTGGGAAAAGGATATTTGTAGCAACTGTAAATATGACAGAGATCTACAAAGATTCAGATTTTGGGAATAATCAACCATTTTAGTTTAGGCTTAAAGACATTCTCTCTGGGAGACATGAACAAATGCCTCTTTAACCAGATAAGGAACCAAATGCTAGATCTAAGCATGGTTACCAACAAACCCCACATTGTGAGTCAGCGTTTTATTGGTATCACTTTCACGAATCAGGCTGATTGCTCAACTGTTGGTGCATTGCTAAAAGCCCATTTTACCATCACTGACAACTGAAAAGTGTTACAAGAATGGAGTTTACTCAGCACCCTGCAGTTATCTTAGTAGGTTGGTGACTATCTCTTCAAATAATTCCACTAGTCTCTGCCAAAGGCACTTCAAGTGATTTCTTGAATTTAAATAAACCAAGTAATATTCATATTGACTAAATAAACATTTTAATCTTTACAGAAAATTTTACACATCTCTTGTTACTACAAATAAACTCACTTTGGAAAGTTTCATAGTATCAAACATTGCACAATATAGTATTATGAAGAAATGCTTTGAGAAAAGATTATTACCGGTTACACTTTTTATTTGTTTGTTTGGTTTGGTTTTTGCTTATGTCTTTTTTTGAGATAGAGTTTCTCTGTGTAGTCTCTGTGTAGTTCTTTGTGACTGTCTTGAAAATAGGTCTGTGGTTCAGGCTGTCCTCACACTCAAAGAGGTCAGCCTGCTTCCAACTCCTGAGTGTTGGGAATCAAAAATTAGGGTGGAAAGTGATAGAGAAAAGATATTTGAGATTGAACTCATCCTCCATATGTGCCTTTAAACATATACATATGCACTCACACACATGTTTGTAATACTACATAGATATACAACACTTCTCCCTCTTTTTAGCATCCCAAGTACAAAAATATATACACATGGACAAAAAGAATAACAAAAACTTCTAGGATATAGGATATGTTTTTATAATTCCTTTATGTGGATATTCGTTTCATTGACATTGCTGATTTCGAAAAATTAGTGAGATGTCCATTTATGATAAGGTTTAAATATACTTAAAGGAAAATAAGAAGGAATAGAGACACATGAAATATTGTTGTGGACCTAAATATCTTATAATCTTATTCTAATACAAATTTCAAAAGTTACATTATTCATAAAAGATATTAAAAGATTAGGTACTGGCAACAATACTCCTAGGTAAGAAGTAAAAGGAGAAATGTTATAATAGAAATTAGTCATAAAGTCATTCATGTATAATTCTTATAGAAGGATGTTGGAGAGATAGCTGTATGGGAAAACTGCTCTGTAAGAAGGATTACCTCAGTTCTGAAACACCATAGTGAATAATGAAAAACTTAGTAGGATGATTACCTTTTATATATCATTAGTTACTCATTTTTAACTCATGATATTTATTGATGTTTGAATTTAGTAAGCAATTGATTCATTTAAAAGGTGGCTGAGAGCTAATGAATAATCTCAGTGCAAAAAGGCACTTGCTGCCAAGCCAAACAACCTGAGTTAGAGTACCAGAACTCATATGGTGTGGAAAGAGAGAACCAATTCCATTGAGTTGTCTTCTGCTCTTCACATATATACATGCATGTACACGCAAACACACTAACATATACACATAAAATAAACACAAACCAAATGCAATGAATAAATTTTAAACTATAATTGAATGAATAGTATGTCCATATGTAAAATCTCTCAATAGTTGTCTTTTAATTAAAAATATTTATTTTATGATTTGTGATAGGTTGATACAACAATAAAAAGAAATTCATAAAGTTAAATATTTAGAATCTTTAATTTTTGTTGCTGTTGTTATTGTTTTGTTATTTTTTTTGATTTTTTTGTTTTACATACCAAGCACAGTTTCCCCTTTCTCCTCCTCTCCTGTTCCCCCACCCATCTCCTTTCTACCCCTCACCTATCCACTCCTCAGAACAGGTAAGGCCTTCCATGTGGAGTCAGCAAAGCCTGGAATATCAATTTGAGACAGGAGCAAGTTCCTGCATCAAGGCTGAGCAAGACCTCCCATCATAGGAAATAGGTTTTAAAAAGACAATCCATGTGCCAGGGACAGATTCTGGTCCCACTGCTAGTGACCCGACAAACAGACCAAGCTACACGACTGTTACCCACATGTGGAGTATCTAGGTCAGACCCATACAGTCTTGGTAGCTTTCAATCTAGAATTCTTTAGCTCCCCCAAGCTTGGGTAAACTGTTTCTGTGGGTTCCCCCATCATGATCTTGACCCCCTTCCCTTGTTCATGTAATCCCTCCTCCCTCTCTTCAATTGGAATCTTTGGAGCGACATTTGGTGCTTGGCTGTAGATCTCTGCATCTGCTTCCATCAGTTACAGGATAAGGTTCTATGATGACAATTACAAGGAGTATTACTTGACGGTAAAAATAATGACAACATGAAATTTGTAGACAAATGGATGGAACAAAAAAAATTATCCTGAGTAAAGTAATCCAAACCCAGAAAGAAAAAGATGGTGTGTACTCACTCATAAGTGGATATTAGATGTAAAACAAAGGATAACGAGGCTACAATTTATAGACCCACAGAAGCTAGGAAACAAGGAGGACCCTCTAAGGGATGCATGGATCTCCTTGGAAGCAGAAACAGAGGAGATCTCCTGTGTAAACTGGGGTTGGGAGGAGAGTAAAGGAGATGTGGGATGGGAACAAGAGGGATCAAAATGATCGATTTGAGGGAGGGTCAGAGAGGGAGAGCAATGAAAAAGATAACTTGAAAGAGGGGCCCATTATGAGGTTAGCAGGAAACTGCTTCCAGGGAAACTCCCAGAAATCTACAGTAACCCCAGCTAAAACTCCTAGATGTAGTGGAGAGGGTGCCTGAACAGGCCTTCTCCTGTAAACATATTGGTTTAAATTGATTTAAATTTAATATTCATTAAGAAGGAATTCAGGAATACATGGCTTTGCAGAAACCAGGGAATTAGTCTTGAAGATACACTGACCTGCAGAAACACCTTCGATGTGTTTGACAGATGACTATTGTTGGAAATCTTCCCAGAAACTCTGCTGACCTTAGTTACACAATTGAAACTGGGTATGAATTAATGCCTACTCTATCATAGAGCGCTTTGAAAATATGTAGATTAAAGGGTAAAATTGTGGTGGTGACCATTATTTATTCTATAACATACATAGGAATACATGTACACTAGGGAATGAATAACACTACTACTGAAGTATGTAGATTACCCTAGGGTAGGGAAAACAGTATAAAGAGTCTGCAGAATCTCATTCTGGAAGAACCAGAGTTATATTAGCTGTTAAATGTATCTGAAGTATTTAAGACTGAAATGTGTTTACCCTACACAGACAGTAACTGAGGGTCCTTAACTATTCAGCCCTCATTCTTCCACTTATCTAGACACCTGCTAAATATGTTATAATAGGGGAAGCTACATAATTCTTAAAGTCAGAAGCAAAAATCACAAGTAAAATTTTAGAGGGTGCTCCATTAGAATTATAGAAGAAAACAAATTAATCTAGAGCAAGGTTACATCAAAATGTAAGGTTTCTTATTGAACCCTTCTTTAGAGTGGAGTACTTTTACTTAGTATAGAGAAATTTATAATTTAGCACCAGTCTATCATGTGCAATATAATTTATAAGAAAACTTGGCTTTGAAATCAAGCAGACCCTTTCAAACGTTTTGATTCATTTGACCAGTATTTTAACAATATTCTATGCCTAGAACTATTTGTATTTGTGAACACTTACCATAAGTACACTGCTAGGGTCAGCAAGATGGATTGGTAAGTTAGGACTTTCAGTGCATGAGTCTACCAATCTGAGTTCAATCCTTAGCACCTCCCTAAAAAGAGAAGACCCTTCTCTGACCTGAGTGGATCAATTATGGTGCATATTTGCACACACTGACATTCTAGCAATTATAATTTTAAAAACATAATGCTTATAATATGACACTTCAGTGCTACCTTTACATGTAGCTAACAAAGAAAAACTCCAATTAATTATCTACTTTGAATATATCTTCCTTCAAATATGAAATAATCAATTCCTTTACAAGTTGAGAATGTAAATAAGAAAACAGTAATGGGAATCAGGAGGTAACTAATTTACATATTGGCTTTCTTCAGCAAAAATCTCTAATAGGAAATAATGATACCAGTTTAATTTCTGGCTATAAAATATTTTATAGTTTACTGCCTTTAATACTATAATTTGTTTTACAAAATATGGTTACTTGTGCTTTCATTTCATTTGCTATAATTGAGAAAAATTTGTTATTTTATATGCTAATGTTAAAAGGATTGGAATATAAACTTTTAAAGTACAAGTATCAACCTGTTCAAGCTGCTTTAACAAAATGCCACATACTGGGTAGTTTGTATACAATATTAGATTAGTATGAGTCCTAGACACGGTATAAATACATTCAGTGCCTGTTGAGAACTTACTTTTTGCTTCAAAACCAAAATGACCTGTATCATGGTGTCAAGGAGGTCACTGATAACTTCTCTATCATGAAATACCTAAAATTTACTAATTAAAACTCTACTATTTTGAATTAAATTAAACTGAGGCTATTTGGTGTTGTGGGTGTGGAATAAACATGCAGAATATACTCATAGACATACTTGATTTTTGTGCTTAAATTTGTTTTAAAAAGTAAGTAATTGTTTGTGGTCGTGAATTTCAAAATAAAAAATGAGAGATATGTCATTTGAGATATATGAATAATGTACACCACTTAATTTAATAATGATGGTCTTTTTGAGTTCTTTGTGATATGATTCTTCAATGTTATATCTCTGATATAAAATATGATGCCTGGATAATAAAAAGTGTGTAAAATCTTTAAAACAATGATTGTTATTCTGCTTTGAAATGGGTCTCACTTTTAATATACTTAGACATTGTTGAATTAATATTAGAATAATGAAAATATACCATAAATCAGATTTATCTGTAAAATAAAATAATTTTTGACAAGTGAGATGCTCAGTATATTAAGGTATTTCTCACCAAGTCACATGACGTGATATTCAATGATGGGACACGTAGGGGAAAGGGTGAAGAAAGAAATGTCCTGAAGGCTGTCCTTTAATTACATGTGTTCTAAAGCATGCATGCACATCACTCCTAAAATAAATAATAATGCAATACATTATTAAATAATAAAATGACTTCAGTAATCTAGATCTGCAAAAATTTCTCTAGCAATAGAAATCATAATGGAAATAAATGAATACAATCAAACCCATACTATTGTTCAGAGAATTTTACTGTTTTAATAATGTTTTGTTAAAAAAATTTGGTTCTATGCCAACCATTATTAGATATAAAATTGCTCAAATTCTTTGCCTTTGAAATTTTCTCATCCTCCTGCACAATTTTTTTCTTTTTAAGTTTATTCATAGAAATGTAAACATACTCAGTCTACTCTTGTCAAATTCAGGTTATTCCTTTTTGTTTTGTTTTTTTTTTTTTTTTTCTTTTTTTTTTTTGGTTTTTCGAGACAGGGTTTCTCTGCAGCTTTAGAGCCTGTCCTGGAGCTAGCTCTTGTAGACCAGGCTGGTCTCGAACTCACAGAGATCTGCCTGCCTCTGCCTCCCGAGTGCTGGGATTAAAGGCGTGCACCACCACCACCCGGCAGGTTATTCCTTTTTGATTGAGCTTAAATCTTAGATAATAGTTTGCATAGTAATATGTATTTTATTTAGTTTGCCCCAAGTAAATTGTTAAATTGCATATTAGAATATTTTCTAGTTTCATTTCTGTTGTACCATAAAATACTCTGACAAAAAGCCACATAAAGAAGAAAGTATTTCTTTTAGCTCACAAAAATCTTGAAGCTGTTAATCATATCACACCCACACCCCAAAGCAGAGATAATCAAATTTAATCATGTTACTGCTTTCACAATGTTTATTTATACACATTCTTGACTCAAATTGAGGAAGTGCATGGTATGATCAACTTTTATGCTGGCACCATAGCAGTTAGCATTATCAAGTTAATCACCCACAGACATTCTCATGGGTCAAGGTAATCTTTGAATATCCATCACTGATACTCTTTTCTCCTATGGTTCTAATTATGTCAGGTTAACAAAAATCAGATGTGCTATGCTCATTAATATTTTAAAATTGCTCATGTGCCATTATCATAAGAAATGTATCATACATGATATTCAATTGTATCAGATTCATGAAGGTATGACATAGGGATGTGTGACTAGTGGTGTAAAATTTAGATTTAAATTAGTTTAAAAATATTAGTGAAAAATCAAATCCATAAAGATTTCACACTTAAAATTTTGAATAGTAGTACAATGTTTCTACCTATACTGTAATATTGAGAAAAATAAATGTAAAAAATTATGGTCCACATGAAGACTGTATATTACAAACATGAAGTTCACAAATCACTTTATAAGATACCTCTAATATGTTTCAGACTTCTAGTATCTGACAGTAATAAGTTCAAAAAACATGCAAGGTGTGCAAGGGAATACAATACTGCAACAAAAAAATTTTCAGAAAAACATTCAAATAATTTGATATACTAGAAAAGCAGGTTTACAAAAGTATGTGCACATTTAACTATGAATTTTCTAGAAATAAAGAACATTAATTCTAAATGAAATACAAGAGTCATAATCTGATTTATTCTTTTCTGCAGCACAAATAATATTAGAACTATAAAATAATTATTAGAACTGTGTGAAAAAAATCAAATTCCATTATAAATCTAAATCAAGAAATGGAAACAAACTCAAGATCTATAATGTAGACCACATGATTTAATTGAAGAATAAGTAACTGAGTGTCACACCTCTTATTCATCAGTAGAACTGTGCGTATGTACCCAGTTATCTTTTGTGTTTAGCAATTAAGAAAGCTCATAGTACTGGAATAGTAACTGATGTCTTCTATAGGTACAGTACAAACAGACACACACACAGACACATACACCGACACACACACACAGAGACAGAAAAACAGAGAGACAGTAACAGACAGACAGAAAGAGAGACACAGATACAAATATGCAGAACAGAGAGAAAGATGGAGACAGAGGTACAGAGACACAGAGAGAGACAAAGAAAGAGAGGACAAAAATACAAGCATCTTTGAACACTTGCATTCTTCTTCAAAGGCACGCATAGAATTTCAGGTTATAATAAAGTAAAAGAAAATAAAGCAAACAACTAATAAAACGAAAAAAAAAACTCTGTTTTCAGACTGAGTATTGAGGATTTCAATAAGCTGTGTCCAGAGTGAGCCTCTTGGGATCTATAACTACATACCTTAATAAGGAGAAAGTTCTTCCAACAATTTTCACACCAAATCTGAAGCATCATGTATATTATCAGTTTTTGACATCATGCTGAATGTCTCAGATTTTATAGTGTGATGAAATTTCCATTCCAAAACATCTCAGGCTGCCTTCGGCAAAGTCTTCCTTCTGTCTCTATAAAATGTGTACTACCAACCCCTATCAAGTCTAATTTAAATAAGATTACGGAAAACCCACCAAAATATTGGAAGGTATCACTGTATTGGTATTCATATATCACAAAAGATGGTATCCATTCTCAACAGCAGGTACAAATCATGTCACTGTACTCCTTCAGGTTCTTTCAGTGAAGAATTTCTCCCTGTGTGTAGTTTTTTTTTTTTTAAATAATTTTAAAATTTTATTTTTATGTTTTTGTTTTTTTTGTTTGTTTTTTATATCTCCTCCCCTCTTCCCCCTTTTCTCCCATACCTTCCACCCATACCCCCACTCCCTCCCTCTCCAGGCAAAAAAGCCATCAGGGTCCCCTATACTATGTTAAGTCCAAGGTCCTCCCAACTCCCCCCAGGTACAGGAAGGTGAGCATCCAAACTGACAAGGCTCACACAGAGCCCGTCTGTGCTGTAGAATCAAAGCCCATCACCATTGTCCTTGGCTTCTCAGTCAGCCTCCACTGTCAGCCACATTCAAAGAGTCCGGTTTGATCGCATGTTCCATCAGTCCCATTCCAACTGGTCTTGGTGATCTCCCGTTAGTTCTGTCCCACCGTCTCTATGGGTGAACGCACCCCTCACGGTCCTGACTTTCTTGCTCATGTTCTCCCTCTTTCTGCTCCTCATCAGGACCTTGGGAACTCAGTCTGGTGCTCCAATATGGGGCTCTGTCTCTATCTCCATTCATCACCAGATGAAGGTTCTATGGTGATATGCAAGATATTCATCAGTATGGCTATAGGACCTGGCCTTTTCCGGCTCCCTCTCCTCAGCTGCCCAAGGAAGTAGCTGGCGACATCTCCCTAGATACCTGGGAACCCTTCTAGAGTCAAGTCTCTTGCCAACCCTAAAATGGCTCCCTTAATTAAGATATCTGCTTCCCTGCTCCCATATCCACCCTTCCTATATCCCAACCATCCCATTCCCCCAAGCTCTCCCCATCCTCGCCTTTACACTTTTCTCTCCCCATCTCCCCTTACTCCCATCCCACGCCACCCCCAAGTTCCCAATTTTTGCCTGGCAATCTTGTCTACTTCCAATATCCAGGAGGATAACTATATGTTTTTCTTTGGTTTCACCTTCTTATTATCTTCTCTAGGATCATGAATTATAGGCTCGATGTCCTTTATTTATGGCTAGAAACCAATTATGAGTGAGTACATCCCATGTTCACCTTTTTGGTCAAAGCCATCCCACTAAATTCAGGAACACGACAAGGCTGTCCACTCTCTCCTTATCTCTTCAATATAGTGCTTGAAGTTCTAGCAATAGCAATAAGGCAACATAAGGGGATCAAGGGAATCCGAATTGGAAAGGAAGAAGTTAAACTTTCCTTATTTGCAGATGATATGATAGTGTATATAAGCAACTCCAAAAACTCCACCAAAGAACTCCTAAAGCTGATAAACTCCTTTAGTAACATGGCAGGATACAAGATCAACTCCAAAAAATCAGTTGCCCTCCTATACACAAAGGATAAGGAAGCAGAAAGGGAAATCAGAGAAGTATCACCTTTCCTGATAGCCACAAATAGCATAAAATATCTTGGGGTAATTCTAACCAAGGAAGTGAAAGATCTATTTGACAAGAACTTTAAGTCATTGAAGAAAGAAATTGATGAGGATACCAGAAAATGGAAGGATCTCCCTTGCTCATGGATTGGGAGGATCAACATAGTAGAAATAGCAATTATAAGATGGGCGGTGGTGGCGCACGCCTTTAATCCCAGCACTCGGGGGCAGAGGCAGGTGGATCTCTGAGTTCGAGGCCAGCCTGGTCTACAAGAGCTAGTTCCAGGACAGGCTCTAGAAACTACAGGGAAACCCTGTCTCGAAAAACCAAAAAACAAAATGGCAATTCTACCAAAGGCAATCTATAGATTCAATGCAATCCCCATCAAAATCCCATCAAAATTCTTCATAGATCTGGACAGGAAAGTAATCAACTTTATGTGGAAAAACAAAAAACCCAGGATAGCCAAAATAATCTTATACAATAAAGGAACTTCTGGAGGCATTACCATCCCTGATTTCAAACTCTATTTCAGAGCTGCAGTATTCAAAACAGCTTCGTATTGGCATAAAAACAGAGAAAGAGACCAATGGAATCGAATAGAAGACCCGGATCTTAACCCACAAACCTATGAACACCTAATTTTTGATAAAGGAGCTAAAAGTACACAATGGAAGAAAGAGGGCATCTTCAACAAATGGTGCTGGCATAACTGGATGTCAACTTGTAGAAGAGTGGAAGTAGATCCATATCTATCACCATGCACAAAACTCAAGTCCAAATGGATTAAAGACCTCAATATTAATCTGAACACACTGAGCCTGATAGAGGAGAAAGTGTGGTATGGTTTCTAAGGAGGAACTACATTGCTAGCTTTGTCTTTCCCCTTTCCTACGCCCAGAACTTTCTTAGACTAGGACATTCAGCTTTGCACACTTCACTCCACTCAGTTTCTGTTGTATTCTTCTCCTTTGAAGAATTTATGAGCTTACCCTGGTAATAGGTGACTAATCCTAATTGATTTTATTTTAATAATTGCAGATCAGAAAGTGTATTGCAATCAACAGCAGATGTTATCTCCCTTGTGATATGACATATAGACAGGATTCAAGTATTAAAAAGTACATAATATGGGGTAAAGAAAGAATAATGTTCTTCCTATTATAGTAAATAAACTATAAGATTTCTTTTACTAGAACTCAAGACATATCTGCACAATTAAAAGTACTCTTTGTTCTGCTGGAAAATCCAAAACCCATGTTCCACAATTCCACAGGCAAATTCCACCTAAAGGGGATCAGATAGCTTCAAGTGACCTCAGCCTACATGGCACATGCACATATTCAGACTCATATATATATATATATATATATATATACAAAATAACAATTTAGAAGTCAAATATTTCTAAAGTTTTATATAAAATCTTATTATTAACAATTAGACAGGAAATAGAAATAAACTCTGAGACTGAAAATGCACAATATGTAGAGAGTGAGAGACTTTATACTACACAGTCCTAATTAGGACATCTTCATCAAGTTCTCCACTGAAGTTTCAGGGAAGTAAGTAGAAGAGCATAAAGAAAGAATATAAGAGCCAGAGTTTACAGACACCTCCAAGTAAACAGTGCTTTTTAGATATCACAGGACCGATGCACATATGAATGTACAGACTGCGGAAGCATGCACAATTCAAGAAAGATAGGTGACAGTACTGAGAGAAGAATGGGGACATTGGAATTTATTTATTTATGAGAGACAATTAACAAACTTGTGTGGGAAGAGATGGAAAAATTCAGAAGTTATGAGGGTTATCTTGGAGGTGTTGCAGGGAAGGAAATCTACATGATCATAGCATATGGAAAAGATTTTTATTACAGAAGGTTTGGGAAGAGTGAGTGTAAAATAAATACTCTATTGTTTGTTATCACTTTCATTTGGTATAAAAACTGTAAGTTACAAAGCTTTCTTGGACATTAGAAGAATACTTGTTTCCAGTTATGCAATCCCTGTCATTATTTCTTTCTTTTTGCAATGTCTTTCTTGGTTAAAGATTATTCTGGAAGCAGGTTAGCCCTGAAGTCTTAGCATTCTCCTGTTGCAGTCTCCTACAGGTTGACATTAGTATAATCTATTATGTCTGGCCCTTCTTTTCCTAAAGAATCAGAATTACGTAACATTCCAAATTATATGAATAAATTTTCACTATTTAATTAAAATTATGTAGTGTGGAATTATGTATAGTGATCAAAACACTATGATTCTTAGAAGATAGTATATATTTCTCCTATTTCCAATAAATTCAACATCTTTGTTAGTTTCTTTCTCTAAGTTTCCTAAGATTGATCTCCTTTTTCAGATTTTGAAATGAGTACATTTCTGTCAATTCTAAGCATATTTAAACACATATACATATATTTTAAAGGATACTTCTTCAGTTTAGCCACAGTGCTATATATTGTACAGATACATATTAATATGATTTATATTTATTTTTCAGAATAAATTATAAAAATCACTTTAAAATGGAAGCTTCATAACTTCCATAAAATTGGGATGCTATATAAATTTTCCACAAACACAAAATCACAGTTCTCTTTGGACAGGTTCTATTACTATCACCTAATTTATAATGCATCAGTTATAAACCTTACCTCCTCACCCTCTGATCTTAGAGAGAAATGAGTGGAAATTCATAACCTCAATTCTTATAGAGCTCTTCCGTCCTGAGGAACCAATCTTAAGGTTTAAGTAGGGAAAATGTTTATCACCAAGTAAACCACCTCTTCATCCTGCCTGTTAGAGAGATTTGTGGCAACGTTTATTGAATTCTTGAGGGTTTTATTCCTCAAGCTATTACTCTGAAAATATAGGCAAGGAAAGGGCAGAGCCTATAAGACTTAATGTGCCTATGCATGTAAATGTTTACTAAAGCTAGGAAATATGTGCTATGCCAATATGATAATATGATGTTGTCTTGTAGCTTATGTTTCCTTTCTCCTCAATGTCCTCTAGTGGTTAAAAATGACTTGAGTAACGCTTATTGATCTTGCACAAGTAAACTCATATTTCTGAAAGTTTTTATTATAGTCACATAGTATAGAATCATTAATATAATAGGTATGAGACACTAAATAAACTCATATTCTAATTTATTTTAGGCTAGCTAATCTGATGGGTGTTCCTGCTGCTACACTTTCAGCAGACTTACTGCCATCAAGGTAATTTGTATGTGATTTATTTTTTGTTCTTCCTTCTGATTTGAAGAGATACATCTGAACATCATCAAGCTAACTCAGAAACAAGTAATCAAATGTGTTTTTTAGCATTCTTTCCTGTGATAATCTCTAAATATATCACAAAGAATTTTGGAAAATTGGTGTACTTCTGTCTATGTGTTGCTCTCATTGGTTAAATAAAGAAACTGCCTTGACCTTTTAATAGGGCAGCAGCTTAGGTAGGCAGAGTAGACTGAACTGAATGCTGGAAAGAAGGGCAGAGTGGCAAGATGCCATGGTTTTCCTGACAAGATGAACGCTGGTTAGACTCATGCCGGTAAGCCACAGTCAAGTGGCAATACACATTAATGGAGATGGGTTAAACTGATATGTGAGAGTTAGCCAATAAAAGGCTAGAGCTAATGGGCCAGACAGTAATTGAATTAATATAGTTTCTGTGTGATTATTTCAGGTGTAAGCTAGCCGGGTAAGAAAAACTGCAGGCCCGCTCCTCATACAACAGAAAATCTAGAGGTAAGAAAACAATCCTACTTCAGATCAGTTCCTACTTTTGACCTACTCTAGATGACTAGTCCAGTGAATTAGTCTATTGAATTAGTCTAGTGGAATGAAACAATTTGGTTTTGGCTAATTATTATATCAGAAAGAGATAAATTTATTAAAAGAAAGTAAACAGACTTCTATTACACCTAGTCTACCTTTTTACCATCACTACGTTCTCCAGCAAACAGATCTGTAGCCAAAGAGTAAAAAAGAGAAAAAAGTCAGGCATTAGATAATATGCCTGTTATTAACCACTTATACCAAAGAGAAGAGAGGATTTGACTCAGTGAGTAAATTTTAATACAAAAATTGATTGTCAACACTGCACCATGAGAGCAACACTTAGTGTGACATATTATGACATGAAACCTAATAAGGCAAAATGGTCAGGACCTCCTTTTTATGTCTCAATGAAATAGCTCACACAAAGTATAAAGCCTCCAGAATTAGAACAAATGATGAATATAGGATGAAATTTCTAGCAAGCATAGTATGACAAAAACGTGTTATTGGATAGAATTGAATGAACAAAGAGGTCTCTCAGAAAAGCCTCATTTGATTTTTTTTGCTTAATTTTTCATTTGTCAAGAATAAGAGGTTGAAGGAATTTTTCAGCATATGCCACAGGTTACCAAATGTTGCAGTATTAGCAACGTTTTATATCTTATTACTGATGCTAATACTATGAGAAATTTACAGGTGTCAATATGGAAGTGTTCATAATGATTTATCCAAGATTTTTCTCTGAAGTCCTTAGTACTGCATACCTCATCAAATACTATATGTAATTAGTCTAATGTACACAACATCAGTGAAAGTTAGAAGTGCAAAAGTTATATTTGATTAATAGCATGCTATTTTGTTCATTCATTAAAATATTTTTGTCATTAACTTACAGAAATACCTTAGTAAAGTGTAAAAATGTTTCCTTTTATTCAACAAAAATCTTATTTAGCAGCTTTTCCCCATTGAATAGTAAATTATAAGTTAGAAAACAAAAGTTCTATAGAAAACCTACCAAAATATAATTTGTGTGGCTTATATCAAATTGTCTGACCAATGTAAGATTTAATTTTTTCGTAAACTAAGTATTTGATTACATTAGAAATGTTAGATATTATTGCAAGAAAGGTAGTTTGTTCTGATAGAAAAGAAGTTAGTTCCTGCCTCTCCAAACTTAATTTTCCCTCACTTTTCTCTTCCCTGTGCCCTCTCTCCCCACCTCCCCTCTATCCGAAATCCACTCCTTTTCTGTTGTCCTTCAGAAATTGAAGAGGATACCAGAAAATGGAAGGATCTCCCTTGCTCGTGGATTGGGAGGATCAACATAGTAAAAATGGCAATTCTACCAAAAGCAATCTATAGATTCAAAGCAATCCCCATCAAAATCCCATCAAAATTCTTCACAGACCTTGAGAGGACAATAATACACTTTATATGGAAAAACAAAAAACCCAGGATAGCCAAAACAATCTTTACAATAAAGGAACTTCTGGAGGCATTACCATCCCTGACTCCAAACTCTATTACAGAGCTACAGTATTGAAAACAACTTGGTATTGGCATAAAAATAGAGAAGTCGACCTATGGAATCGAATAGAAGACCCAGATATTAACCCACAAACCTATGAACACCTGATTTTTGACAAAGGAGCTAAAAGTATACAATGGAAGAAAGAAAGCATCTTCAACAAATGGTGCTGGCATAACTGGATGTCAACTTGTAGAAGAATGAAAATAGATCCATATCTGTCACCATGCACAAAACTCAAGTCCAAATGGATTAAAGACCTCAGTATCAATCTGAACACACAAACCTGATAGAAGAGAAAGTGGGAAGTACTCTACAACACATGGGCACAGGAGACCACCTCCTACATATAACCGCATCAGCACAGACAATAAGAGCAACAATGAATAAATGGGACCTCCTAAAACTGAGAAACTTCTGTAAAGCAAAGGACACTGTCATTAAGACAAAAAGGCTACCTACTGACTGGGAGAAGATCTTCACCAACCCTGCAACTGACAAAGGTCTGATCTCCAAAATATATAAGGAACTCAAGAAACTAGACTTTAAAATGCTAAGTAACCCAGTTAAAAATGGGGCACTGAACTGATTAGAAAATTTCAGAACTCTCATGGATATCAACTCAACTTTCGTGCCAAATTGTAGTAAGATGACACATCTCCCTTCATATCAATGCAAGACCAGGTCAACCAGTAGGATGGAAAGGGTTCCAAAAGCAGGAAAAAGAGTCAGAGGCCGTACCTGCACCCACTGTTAGCAGTCCCATGTAGTAAGGAGGGACTCGTTTGTTCCCGGCACCCAGAAGCTCAGACCCCGGAAATTATCACACAGAAACTGTATTAATTAAATCACGGCTTGTCTCTTGCTTCTTATTGGCTAACTCTTAAATCTTAATTTCACCCATTTCTATTAATCCATATATTGTCATGAGGCTGTGGCTTACCAGGAAAGGTTCTGGCGTCTATCTCTGGAGGGGCTACAAGGCTTTCTCTCTCACTCCACCTCCTTTCTCCCAACATTCCGTTCAGTTTTCCCTGCCTACCTCTATACTTTTGCCCTATCAGGCCAAGCCAGTTTTCTTTAATTAACCAATCATATTCACAGCATACAAAAGCGAATCCCGCATCAGTCCCACAAAAAGACAAAGCTATACAACCATAACATCTGTGAACAGGGCATATTTAAGATCCATGAAATTGTTTCAGACTCTGGTTGTCTTTGTGGTGTTCTTGACTTTAATCCTTCCCCCTCTTCCACAGGATTTCCTGGTTCTGCCTAATGTTTGGCTGTGAGTCTCAGCATGTGTTTCCAACAGTGGCTGGAGGAAGCCTCTCTGGTGACATTTGGTCTAGGCACCAATCTAGGAATTTAGGAATCATTTCACTGACTATTTTGTGGGGAGGAGGCAGTCCTGTTTGTTTCTATCATAGGACTCTGGGCTATTCAGCTTCTGGTTCAAGAGTGGGCTTTCTCTTGTGACTTGAGTCTGACGCTGAACCAGTCACTGGCAGGCTACTCCCGAAATTTTTGCACCACCTTTTACCTCCAAACATTTTGAAGGTAGCACACTCTTAATCATTTTATCCCTTTTTGTAAATTCTCTGCAGATTCCATGACCAAATGAACAGATGGCATTTCCCGTTCATAAGGTTTCTGGTGAAAACATTTGCTTTTAGACATTAGTCATTCCCAATCTAGGAAATCAGAGTTCTGTGACATGAGTAATTTAAAACAAATATAATGCATTCTGGGAAAACAATTCTTTAGTTACTACATAATTTATTCATGGAATTATGATTGCCAAGAGGAAAATATTTCTGATCTTGAATATGCCTATAATCCTACTATTTGGGAGAGTTAATTAAAGCTTGAGTGTTTGAAGACAGTCTGAGTCATTTAGTGAAAAACAGCCATTGTTTTGTGTGTTTTATTAGTTTCACATATAATATTTTTATCATAATTTTTATTTTACCTCACTCCTTCTAGATCCTTCCTACCCATACAATTTCATGGTCTCTTTCTCTCCCTCAAAGCTCAAAACAAAAAAGCAAACAAAAAACAATATACCAAAAATACAAAAACCACAAAAAAGTGTGCACACTCACACAAATGCACAGAGAAAAAAATAAATAAAATTTCATTTTGATGGTCAATTAATTCTGAATATGAGACCTGCCATAATTTATGGTTGATATTCCTAGTGATAATAAATTGAGAAGTGATTTTCCCTTTTCCATAATACTTCAATTGAAAATAGTACCTTGGTTAGGGTTCAAAATTTGTGTCCAAATCCCATTCTTCATAATGCAATTTTTGTCTGATTTGAACTTGTTCAATTCTTGTGATTGGCTGTCACATTATTTGTGAGTTCCCATGTGTATTATTGTAAAATAGATGATGAATAAATAATAAATAAAGAAAATATTTCACCAAATATTTTTTGTGCTGTCAGATATAATAAATACATTGTACTGTTGCCTGAATTCTAGAGATGAAATTGAGCTCTTATCAGGAACCCAACAATTTCTATTAAGCTACCTGCTTCTGGATAATGGAGTTCTGTATCTCAATTTCTATTTTATCTTAGTAATAAAAACCTGGAGTCAGATATCAGGTAAATGCTGAAAGATCAGAGAGTCAAAAGAGCAATCCCCAGTCACCTCTTACATTACCAATTTCTGAGCCATAAAGGAGCCAAGATCCATTCTGTCTTCAAGAATCCTCAGACTGAATCCTCCGACTAAATCATTAGACTGAATGTTCCAAGCTCCTGTCTCCTCCCACCTTATATTGCTCTCTGCGCTCAGCCATATCCCTTCCTGTTTCCACCACCCTAGTGTTGGTTTTAAAGCATGTGGCACCTAAATACTGGGCTTAAAGGTGTGAGCCACTACCACCTAGCTCTGTTCATCTTTGAGACTGGATCAGTCTCCTGGAGGCCAGAATAGCCTTGAATTCACAGATATCCATCTGCCTCTGCCTTCCAAATGCTGGGGTAAAAGATGTGTGCCACCATTGTCTGGCTTCTGTGTCTAACTAGTGGCTATCTCCACATTCTGATCTTCAGGAAAGCTTTGTTTGTTTAAGTACAAATGAAATGTCAACACAGGATTGTTATGAAATGAAGAATTTTACTTTCCTGTGTCCACAGGTCATGGTGAAAATGCCATATCCATACTTGTGTATTAGCACAGTAACAGAGAGCATACTGTCTAAGATCACAGCAATGATTTTTGTTAGTGCACTGGGCATACCAAACCAAACTAAAAGCAATGTGACTCTGTATTTATATACAGAGAAGAATTTAGGAGTTTTCAATTATTTATATAGTTTATTTATGTAGATATGTGTGTTCATGTTCATGTATACATATATGTATGCTGCATTTTTTTGTTGTGTATATGTGTATTTAATAATGCCAGAAAATAACCTACAAGTTTAACACATTCCTTTTATCATGTTGTTTCTACAACTGAACTCACAACTTGAGGCTTTTTGATAAGAACTCTTACAACTCATTTTGCCAGCTCAGGAACTGATTTTCTCGTAAAGGAATCAAATTAAATCATGCTGTCAAATTTTAATTTGTGCCTAGTAATATAGCTCTGCAAAATGGAAAATAACTTTGATATGTAGTTTTCATTGATTTCCATGCCATACGTGTCACTGCCATGCTAACACCATGATGTTACAAAAAATAAACTTGAGAAGACATGAGTAGGATTGCTTCTGAAAACTCTGATGATCTTTTTTCACACACTAGGGCTCTTGGCAGTTTGTAAATTTACCTCAGGCAGTTGCTATACCAATCACAGTGAAGAGACAATTTTTCTATTTAATTAGAGTTCAGAGCACTCTCTCCAAAATCCCAGAATTCATTTCAAAGATGTCTTCATTGAAGATGTAAATAATACATAACAAAATTAACTGTGACCCAGGAGACATATTGGATACCTCAGTCATATTTACTAGTTGTAAATGCATGGAACAGTGAATTATTTATTTATAGCTGAAATATGAAAACTAGTCTATTGAAGGCATTATTAGATCAAAGCTTTTGTATCTTCAAGGCTTTATAATTTTTTAAACAATTAATTTTATTGTTCATATAAATATAGTTGCATATAGGTGTATATATTCACATATATATATGACTAGTTATTATGAGAGTATAAAATATACATTTTATTATAATTTAGCTCACTATGATTCCTACTCTGCACAAAATATAATGTTTTCTTATTTTATTTTTAGATATGTGTAATATGAATGCCACATAAAAAGTGGGGAAATTTTTTACTGGTACTGATAATTTCCATGTTCATACTTAGAGACATGGAAAATGATAAACATGAATTAGGAGAGGGTTAGAATTTGGATAAGATAAACCACAAAAATTACAAATATATTAATAATTCATAATCACAAGAAAATGATGCATAGAACACTTCAGATGTTTTTTTTGAACACTTCAGGTGCTTTTTGAAAATTCTAAAATTGTTCTAAGTATCTAGAAATATTAAGACAGATTCTTTACATAGAATCCATCAGCAAAGACTAATTTACTGTGATGAATTTATCATAACTCAATATAACACAGTTTGTTTTACTGCCTGTGTAAAATCATAAAGTGCCCATTTAGTAGTCCAAGTCACATTGTCATTAATCACTTTTGAGAAGTTTGAAAATCAATTTTTAAAAAAATGGTCAATAAAAATATCATCATAGGTTTATATTCCATAGTAAGTGGAACACACACACACACACACACACACACACACACACACACTGAAAAAGACATTCAAATATCTTATATGAAATTATGATGCTTGGTTTGACATTTCTCAATTATTCATTTATAAGTGAACTTATAAAATCCAAAACCTGGTTTGAGAATTCTTCAATCAGTTAATTGTTCAGAGCAGCCCAAGTAACTCCATAAACTATTGTGATTGCCCATGGTAGATGCTCAGAATTTGAAAGCCTGTTGTTATTGCCGAAAACATCATATGCTTTGGGCACAGGGCACAGAAGAACAAAGCTGGATCCAACTTGAAAGAATCCTTCCTGTTGTATACCATTCAGAATTCTATAAAATACTATGTCAACTACCAAAGGAGAGAGGGGAGTGTTCAATATTCTGCTGCAGCTGTGGTGACGATGAGCTATAACAATGAGTAGCATGGTATTAAGTGTTCAGTAGTAGTACTCATAACTTGGTTGTAACCTGCACTTGTCTAATGGACTTAAGGGATCATGTGTGGTGCTACAAACCCAGCTAATTACATATGCAATGTGGTCATGAATCTTAGAAGAGAACACCATACTTCCCAATTATCTTCTAAAACTAATCCTCAAACCCTTCAATAAATATATCTCTTACCCATCATTAAACAAGATTTAACAACAGATTTAACAAGCTGTAACAACAGGTCATAAGTCAAAGATCAATGGATTAGTTGAAACCCATCTTTAAATCTACAAGACAAATACTGCATTCCAGATTCAGGAAACATCATGGAAGAAAAAGATACCACAAGCATTATAGGAGCAAATACGTTGTGAGATTGTGATTCCTAGAAATAAAATAGGACCTTTTCACTCATCAACAACATCATTGCTTATACAATACCTGAGCAACAATATAATGTGGAATTCCTCTCTGTATGCTGCAAATATTTTATTACCATTGGTAAATAAAGAAGCTGCCTTGGCCTATGGCAAGAAAGAATATACCTAAGAGGGGAAAGTAAACTCAGTGCAAGAAGAAAAAAGGCAGAATCAGGCAGGTGTCATATAGCCACACAAGAAGCAAGATGTGAGGTAACAAATCACAGGTCTTGTGGTAAAGTATAAAATAATAGAAATGTCCCTTATTTATGGCTAGAAACCAATTATGAGTGAGTACATCCCATGTTCATCTTTTTGGGCCTGGGTTACCTCACTCAGGATGGTGTTTTCTATTTCCATCCATTTGCATGCAAAATTCAAGATTTCATTGTTTTTTACCGCCGAGTAGTACTCTAATATGTATATATTCCACACTTCATCCATTCTTCCACTGAAGGGCATCTAGGTTGTTTCCAGGTTCTGGCTATTACAAATAATGCTGCTATAAACATAGTTGAACAAATGCTTTTGTAATATGATTGGGCATCTCTTGGGTAAATTCCCAAGAGTAGGATTGCTGGGTCCTGGGGTAGGTTGATCCCAAATTTCCTGAGAAACCTCCACACTGCTTTCCAAAGCGGTTTCACAATCCTTAAAAAAAATCCTAGAGAAGCTATATAAGAAGGTGAACCCAAAGAAAAACATATAGTTATCCTCCTGGATACTGGAAGTAGACAAGATTGCCGGACAAAAAATGGGAACATGGGGGTGGGATGGGATGGGGGGAGGGGGGATGGGGAGAGAAAAGTGTGAAGTGGAAGATGGGAAGAGCTTGGGGGAATAGGATGGCTGGGATATAGGAAGGGTGGATATGGGAACAAGGAATTATATATCTTAGTTAAGAGAGCCATTCTAGGGTTGGCAGAGACTTGACTCTAGAGGGGTTCCCAGGTGTCCAGGAAGACGCCCCCAGCTAGGTCCTTGGGCAGCTGAGGAGAGGGTGCCAGAAATGTCCAGATCCTATTGCCATACTCATGAATATCTTGCATATCACCATTGAATCTTCACCTGGCATTGGATGGAGAAAATGACAGAGCCCCACATAGGAGTACCGGACTGAGCTCCCAATGAGGAGCAAAAGGAGGGAGATCATGAGCAAGGAAGTCAGGACCGTGAAGAGTGCGTTTACCCATTGAGACGGTGAGACAGAGCTAACGGGAGACCACCAAGTCCACTTGGAATGGGACTGATGGAACAGGGGACCAAACCGGTCTCTCTGAATGTGGCTGATGGTGGAGGAGGACTGAGAAACCAAGGACAACAGCAATGAACATTAACTCTACAGCATGGACAGGCTCACTGTGAGCCTTATCAGCTTGGTTGCTCACCTTCCTGGACTTAGGGGGAGCTGGGAGGACCTTGGACTAAACATAGTGAAGGGAACCCTGATGGCTCTTTGTCTTGGAGAGGGGTGGAGTGGGGGTATGGGTGGTAGGGAGGGGAGGGAAGGGGGGAGGAGGAGGGGAGGAGATGGAAATAAGAAAAAAAATCATTATTAAAAAAATAATAGAAATGGATTGATTTAAGAAGTAAAAGCTAGCTAGGGATATTCCTGAGCCATCGACCAAACAGTGTTTTAATTAGTATATTTTTTGTGTGATTATTTGGGTCTGGATGGCCAAGAATTGAAAGTGCAGTCGCAATTTACAATGATAGTATTAACATACATGATAATGTAGAAGAGGGAACTCTTGGCAGAATCTACCCTAGACAAAGAGCTACAGGAAACTAATGACAGGTTAAAGGGTAATTAGCCTCTCCCAGGGATAACTTCCAATACGTTGTGGTCAGCCCTTAAATCACATACACAGAAACAGTCAATGAGTACAAAATACTTATTTACATATTTATACATGTACATGTACCATTGATATAAAGAGGTTATCAATTTTGGAAGGATGGAGGGAGGTTATCAATTTTGGAAGGATGAAGGGAGGGACATGAGAGGGTTTGGAGGGAAGGAACATGTGAGGAGTTGTAGGAATGGTACATAGAAAGGGTTGGGGAAGACAGTAAAGTGGAAAGTGATGCAAATAATTTAATTTTAAGTTGAAGAAAAAGAATTGTAACTTTCCTTTCTCCATTATTACTATCATGAGAAATTATCAATGTGATCTGCCTGTGTTAGGGTGCAAGCTATGAATTGGGTCCTTATTGTAGAGAGAACTGACGAGAGTGGGGTTGACTGCAGTCAGGACTAGAATTTCTTGGCCTTAGCAGTTAGTTATGCCCTTGTGGGCTGTGGGCATAGGGCAGAGCTTGCATTTGATAACAACCTCCTCCAGATTTTAAAAACTGTAATACTTTTACATAAAAATCTGCCAAAGTAAATAGTATTGGATCTGTGAGTATACAGGCATCTCCTAAGTAATGCAGAAGCAATAAAATAATATGGAAAGTCTGAACTTTAGCAAAGCAGTGACTCAATATTTAGAAATTTAATTAAATATTTAAAAAACAAAATAATTAAAAAATAAAATTATTTCAAAGCAAAAAGTATCATTTTCAAAATACATTGAAGCCGAGAGTGATGACATATAATTCCAAAATCTCAGAACATAAGGCATGAAAAAGAACTTGGGCTTGAGCATAGCTTGGGATAAATTGCCAAAATTTATCACAAGTGAAAGAAAATAAGAATATTATTTATGACAATTGAGTATGGAATTTCTTTATTAATTGTAATCTAATAAATGCCAGAGAATTCTTTGTGGTAATTTCCAGTAGTCATTTTAAAACAGCCATAATCTGCTGGGCAATGGTGGTGTACAACTTTACTTTCAGCATTTGGGAGGCAGAGAGGCAGGCAGATCGCTATGAGTTCAAGGCCAAACTGGTCTACAAAGGCTAGTTCCAGGACAGCTAAGGCTGTTACACAGAGAAACCCTGTCTCAAAAAAACTATCATAAACTGTACTGTACTTGCTGCTCCTTATTGGTTTTTCTAGAGAAATATGTTTTAGGTGAAATCTTGTACATATAATAAACTTTATAGAACACTGCACTGTATAATTTAGAGAAGAAAAAATATACTATTTTTTACGTTCAAGTCAAAAGACAGTGAAAACATATGATGTATTTCACTTGACACTGTTCTCAGTGATGGAAAACCCTCTCATGTTTCTCATGGTTTGCTTTGTAATTAAAGCCCACACAAAGCTAACATGAAAACCAAAGCCAAGGAATGAAAGTGCACATATATATGAGTTTGTATATGTATTTGTGTTTCTGTTATATGTGGTTGCTTGGATTATTATTTTAGTGTGAAGTCACAATCAGTGTCTGCCCAAGGCAGAGTACAAACATTACAATTCGATTTTCAGTAGTAAATAGTCTGTTGTTTAAAAATATATGATGCTATTTCGAAAACTATGGACTGTTTAGGAAATGAGAATCAAATGAAACAAACAAACCATTATAACTATGGGCTTTCATAACTCTGACAATAAATCACTCTTTTATTTGTATTATGTGTTTCAATTTCTTTTTATTTTCACATTGCCTTCATTCATCTGCATTCACACGCATTAAGGAAGAAATTGAATGGAAATGCTCAGTGCATATATATTACAATTACCTCTAATCATTTAGCTTTCTTTATACTTTTCTTATGCAATTCTTATGCTCAAACATCTACTTGAAATGTTCTAAGTGTCATCATTAGTTAATAATATCTTTGTCATATTAATGACTCTGTATTGCTCTATATTCTTGTTTGTCCAGCAGATCATTTCAAGTTATTAACAGGGTTGCTCACCTTCCATGAACAAGAAAATTGAACCAATATTGATTCAGTTCAGTAGGCATGTTTATTGTTTTAGGTGATTTCATTATATTCTTTATTACTTTTTTATATTTTGCAAAATTTTTATAGTTACCTCCCTCATTTGCATTTGTATACATAACCAGACCTGCTGTCCCTATGTTGTGCTCATTTAAGCTAGAAAATTGCTCTCATCTTTACATCAACAATTTATGCTATGCAAGGGATATACTTTATGATACTTTTTTTGTGTTTTTCAAATCAAAGAAATATTTATGGATTTTCACTTCATTTAGAAGCTGGGCTTGGAATTTAAAAGGGAAAATGCCTATATAAAGAAGACTGAAGCCGGGCGGTGGTGGCGCACGCCTTTAATCCCAGCACTCGGGAGGCAGAGGCAGGCGGATCTCTGTGAGTTCGAGGCCAGCCTGGTCTACAAGAGCTAGTTCCAGGACAGGCTTTAAAAAAAAGCTACAGAGAAACCCTGTCTCAAAAAACCAAAAAAAAAAAAAAAAAAAGAAGACTGAAATATTCTTCTTTAATAACAAAATAAAATATAATAAGATAAAACAAAAACAAACACACACCAAACTGGAAAAGTCAGACAAACAGAAAAAAAAAAAAAAGAGCCCAGAAGAACTCAAAAGAATAAGATAGCCACCCACTCACACAATTAAGATTACATAAAATGAATCATTTAACTGGAAACAATAATCTAGACACAGAGGACCTGGTACGGACCCATGCTGTCTCTGTGAATGTTGTCTCAGTCTGTGAGTTCAAATGAGCTTTGCTTATTTTGATTTAGGGGGACTTGTTTTCTTGATGTTCTCCATTCCCTTTGACTCTCACACTCTTTCTGCCTCCACTTCTGTGGTTCCCTGGCCCCTGCGGGTAGGATTTGATGGAGACATACTACTGAGGTCTTAGTGTTATGTTTCTTGACTCCTATGTATGCCATTTTTTTCCTGCTTGAATGCACAAGCCATAAACTGTTTTTTTTTTTTTTTTTGGTTTTTGTTTCTACAGAATAACTTCAGTATTAACTTAGAACCTAGTCAAAAAAAAAAAAAAAAAGAATTCTGCTGGTTGGCAAGATGCCTTAAAATATACAAATACATGTTGCCATTTCTGACTAGATGGTTTTGATATCTGGAACCCACATTTTATAAAGAGAGAACTGACAGCCAGATATTGTTCACTAAATTCATTATGTGTTCCATGGCATGCATAAAGTCAAACATTCATGCATAGAAATGTAATTTTATAAACAAATACAAATTTATCTTTTAAATATATACTAATTTATTATTTTTTCTTTATTCTATTCTCTTATTCTATAAAGTTTACTTATTGTACTGTTACAGCCTTACCACAGCCTCTCCTCCCTCCACTCTTCCCATGCTCCTACCTCTCCTTTCCCCCAGATCCACTCCTGCTTTTTCCCTTCATAAAAGAACAGATCTTCCAGGAATACCAACAAAGGACTGCATAACCTGGTGCAACGAGAACACGCACAAACCTTCATATCAACACTAGATAGTGCAGCCCAGTAGGAGGAAAATGGTCTTAAGAGCAGACAAAAGCATCAGAGGCACCCCCTATCCCAGTGTTAGGAGACTCAAAAGAACCTAAAGTTAATTAACCATGATTTAAACTTAAAGGAATGTGTGCAGACACATGCATGCTCCTTGGTTGCTGTTTTAGTCTCTGATGCCCGATGAGCACTGTTTAGTTGTTTCTTTCTTTCTTTCTTTCTTTCTTTCTTTCTTTCTTTCTTTCTTTCTTTCTCCTTTCTTCTTTCTCCTTCCTTCCCTTTCTTTCTTTCTTCTTTCTCCTTCCTTCCTTCCTTCCTTCCTTCCTTCCTTCCTTCCTTCCTTTCTTCCTTCCTTCCTTCTCCTTCCTTCCTTCCTTCCTTCCTTCCTTCCTTCCTTCCTTCCTTCCTTCCTTCTTTCTTTCTTTCCTTCTTTCTTTCTTTTTCTTTCGAGACAGGGTTTCTCTGTAGCTTTTGCAGCGTCCTGGAACTAGCTCTTGTAGACAAGGCTGGCTTAGAACTCACAGATTGGCCTGCCTCTGCCTCCCGAGTGCTGGGATAAAAGGTGTGCGCCACTACCGCCCGGTTGCTTGGCTGTTTCTGTAGGCGGTGTTCTTCTAAAAAGAGAACTGTATAACTTCCTAAACATACAGATAGATTGTGATTGCTGAACTCAAAGAATTTTAAACTTAATAAAGGAAAATTTATCATTCCTTCATAATATGCTAAAGCAAATAATTGAAGAATGTAAATAATCACATCAGTTATGTCATTTGAGTATTTAAAGAAAGAAATAAATGTTTATGTGTGCATATAAGCAAGTATTACACAAAATATACTGGTATGTGTCAAAGCATTTTGTTTTTAACATTAGGAACTAACACAGACATAACCAATTGCATCCTTGTATAGAAAATTCAAAGAACTTCAGATAGAATATGATGAGGTAGACAAAAGAAAAAGAAATTATAAAGATAAGTAAGTCATTTGTTCATCTTATCCCTAAAGAGAATTGCTTGCTATTTTGTTATAGAAATATTTGCATTATATTTTATATTTATAGACATAATCACAGTGATCATATTTCGTCACAATCTATTATGGTCACAGAATAGACTTCTGAAATATTGTTCTTAAAACTATCAAAAGGAGAAAAATTTCTACATCTGGTTTTAAAATCTAGTTCAGTTCTTAAATGTTAGGAATAGCATCTCTTCATCTTAATTCCACAGTTAAATGAATAAAGACTACTATAATTTTATTACTATAAAATGTTATTGAATCATGTTACATGTGAAAAATTATGCTTGAAAGCAAAAGAATATTTATTTTAGAAACAAGGATAGACTACAATTTTATATATGGTAAAGTATTAATTAATTTCACATTAAAATGTAGTAGATTCCATCATTTTAAGTTGTAATGTACTGCTTTAATTTTATTACATTTTGTTTAGTACTGGACAACACACCAATTTACCTCTATTCAGAAGACCTTATGGGATAAATAATATTCAGAAAGCTTTTTGCCCATATCATTATAAATAAATTCATTCAAGAGTGGAAGCTAGTGATTGATTCAGAAGCTCAATTTTAACACATTTTCTTTTGAGGTATAGTATGATATAGATTTAGCCATAGAAAATAAATTACCTCCTAAAGGCATATTTTAGATGCTAAAAATTAAATTTGGTATTGCATTTATGTTTCACGGGTTATTATTCTAACATTTTGAATGAGAGAACTGAGGCAGAAGTCTATGATATGATTTGCCTGAAGGTCCAATGAAATTCAGCAAAGTACTTCTGCATGCTTTATGTAAGAAAACCATTTTGGTAGTTTTGCTTATTAAAACAAAAACATTAAATTACCAACCTTTCAAAAATGAGTTGTTAAATTGAAAAGTGAACAATCTCTCAGTGTGTATAGATATGGAAATATTTCTATATTTGTTTAGCAACAAAAGAACACTATAACAAGAAAACATATCTAAAATTAAATTATTTCAATAGTTTTTCTGTTTCGATAACATGTGATTTAACAGCCTGGTGTTGATCTTTACTCATTAGAAGTCTTATATTTAAAATCACAAAGCAATAATAGTTTAATAGCTTGTCCCATAATTGAAACATTTACATTTTAGCATTCAAGCATACGTACATACAAATTTACCATTGACATTCCATGCCATTCTCTATTTAAATAGTGTGGAAAATAGAAATAACTGTGCATATTCTTGAAAATGAAGCATACTAAAAATTTAAACCCATTGTAAAATTTTCTAATTTGTACTATATAATTTATTTGTACATTCATTAAATATTAAAATATCAAATAAAAATGTTAAAATGTTTTATGTTTAGTATTTAATATTAAATACTGTTTAATAAATTGAATACTTTAGTATTAAACTAATTACCAGTTTATTCTTATTCTTGATTATATATAATTGCTGTAAGTTCACATCAATATATTTAAGAAATTTGTATCTAATCAGAAAAGTGTGAAATAAGGTAAATTAGAATTAATTTATATCTTGTTTGACATAATAGAATACTGTTTACTACAAATATTATATGGCCTATGATAATTTCTCCAGTATAAAAATCTACCCCAAATCATATATTCTGCTTCAGATAAATTAATGTGAATTTGGTAAATCACATTATTCAATCAATAGTCAAACAAATTTAATATAAGTGTTTCTATACAGGCACCAAATATATTTTCAAGCCCTGGTGTTAAATGTTTAAATGCATGGAGCCAAACATCTTTTTATATATTACTATTATTTTCTTGAGTTCATCACTAAATATATTAAAGTCTTGGCTTAAATAGGTCCCTTACTTCCTCTTACAGCATGTGAAATTATCTACTAATATATAATCATCTTGTGTTTTCATCTTAAGATTTCTCAAAATATTTCCATATATTATTTGTTAAAATTAAAATCCTTACAAATAAACCACACTATGCTTTGTCTTATGTCTGGTTATTATCATATCACACTCTTTCTCAATATCAACATACAAAAATTAGTTTTTCCAATACTAATTACAATCTGTTTTGTTATTCATATTTTTGTAAGCACTGAAAGCCACTGAACAAATTTGCTATTGTTAGCATACATGTTAATTTTTATGACCTTCCAATCAAAGACATCTCAAATATAAACACATGAAGCAGTGTATTTTCCACTTAGTGATGTAGGAGTGTTTCTATCTATTTGTTGTTTCATTGGTTAATTAATAAAGAAACTGCTTGGCCTGATAGGTCAGAACATAGGTGGGTGGAGTAGACAGAACAGAATGCTGGGAAGAAGGGAAGTGAGGCAACCACCATAAGCAGACGCCATAGCTCTCCTCTTCGAGATGGACACAGGCTAAGATCTCTCCTGGTAAGACACCCCTCGTGGTGCTACACAGTTTACTAAATATGGGTTAATCAAGATATGAGAGTTAGCCAGTAAGAGGCTAGAGCTAATGGGCCAAGCAGTGTTTAAAAGAATACAATTATGTGTTGTTATTTTGGGGCATAAGTTAGCCAGGTGGCCAGGAGCCTGGCGGGAATGCAGCCCACCGCTCCCTTCTACAAGTTACAATTTTAAAAAGTAACATGCAAATGGAGTCATGTACTGTGTACAGACTCTTGGACTAAATTTTTTTCAACATTCCATTATGGTGTGTTTAACTTCCATAAACGAAGTGGTTCTCATCTTTCTTGTTTCTAGGTTGTAGCTAGCAGTGGGAAAAGTTCTATGAACCTACCAGTGTAAAGAATTCATTGACAATATGAGGTTTCATTTCACTCACAATAATTTTAAAAATTACATTTTATCATGACTCAATAGATCTTCATAATTTTACGAAACTGACAAACTAATACAAATAAGTGTGTTCTTTTCTTTCTTACCATTTTTTTATTTTTATTTTTATTTTTTGAAACAGGGTTTGAACTGTAGCTTTGGAGCATTTCCTGGCACTAGCTCTTGTAGACTAGGCAGGCCTCGAACGCACAGAGATCTGCCTGCCTCTGTCTCCTGAGTGCTGGGTTTAAAGGCATGTGCAACCACCACCCAGTGACTTTTTATCATTCTTTAGTGTTGCTACCATACTATATATAACTATACTGAGATTGTTGTGATCTGTCACTGAAAATATAAGTTATATTTAAGTAATAAAGAAATTTCAAATCACTATATTGGTCTGTCCTCTGAAGACCTCTTATTGATATTGGTTTCTTGTTATATAGGTTTTTTTAAGTTTTTATTAGATTTATCATTCTGTTTCTTTATATGTACATATATGTACATGTTGGTATAGAAGAGGCTCCCAGTCTGCTACAACTTCAGATACAGTTGGTTGTGAGACATTCATTATAGGGAATAGGAATTGACTTCTTTTCCTCTGTAGAAGTAACAAGAGTCCTCAACCACAGTGTTACCTCCCGGACCATACTGTGTAACCTTCTTTTGTTACATTATTAGTGTATTTTTAATTTTTTTTGTTTTACATTCAAATTATCAAATATGTGGTTCATAAATATTGTATTTTTCTTTGCAATTTTTAGTTTTAAAACCAAACTTTTGAATAGTACTAATTCAAGTGCAAAATTCTTAGAGTGAGATTCTTTGTTAGGTGAGAAGATCAGTAGTTTAGTCTTCCTCTGCCATATTGTTCCATTAAGATTGCCAGCTCACTGGGTATTTCTGATCACATGGAGACTCAATCTTCTCCACATACTTTACAACCTTGTAAATTGGACTCCTAGAGAACATGTTGACATACTAAGATTTATTGTTTTTCAGTTATCTACATATCCTTTAATTCAGGCCAATTAGTTCCCAAAATTAATCATCACTCACACATATTCTCATTGTTTAATGTCCTCAGATTATGGACAGGAAAATATGGGGAAAATACTCTGTCCTCATTAAGTGATAGAAAAAAATCTAATATGTAAAAATTATGTCTCTTGCCTTTGTTTTTCAGTGTGGTAAAGATTAATTCAAATGTAATTAATTTCATAGGGAGAATATAGAATCATAAATATTAAGATTGAAAACTATATTTTAATTTTAAACAATTATTTTAATTGAATTTGTGTAGAAAATAGCATTCTATTATTTTTTTCAAAGATCACTGTAAGTCTTGGCTTGTGGTACAGCCCTGCAATCACAAAAACTTTAGGCTGAAGTAAGAAGATTGTAAATTCAATATCAGCCTATGATACATAAGAATGTGCTATCACTAAAACCATGAAACAACTGCCAAAGATTGAATGTATCCCCTTATTTTTTATGATCTAGATGTCATATTAATTTTATTGACCTAAAAGAATTTTCTTCAATATACAATTTACAAATACTTATACAGATACAAAAATTACATTTATTCCATTTGCAAAGGACAGCTAATGCTAAGATTCATCGGCATGATTGATGGTTCTCAGACAGGAGGAAATTGCAAAGTGGATGCTTGAGCATGAACAGCCAATATTCATAACTATTATTCCTTGTGTAATTTATCTAAATTTATTCACTAGAAATAATCAAACTTTGATATTATCAGATAATGAGGCTATTTATATTAAAGTACTAGATTATTTTTCTAAGTACAATAATGGACATTTTGCAAAATAAAAGCCAAGTATTTTGAAATAAGTTATACAATGAATATTGTTAATATTCTTTGTCAAAGATGAAAGGAAGTATTAAGATGAAAAATGTGAGCCATGAATTTGAGGAAAAGCAAGGAGTGGAGTATGGGAAAGTTTGGAGGGAGAAAGGGAAAGAAAAATATTGTAATTGAAAGAGAATCTAAGAAAAAAGTACATTATAAAACATCCATTTATTGCTCTTTATATTCTCTACTTTTATTCAGACATTACTACTCTCCAATACTAGTTACTATTACTAAATTAGTTTTATTGTAACCAAACTAATACTTTTATTGACAAATACTTACCATAATTATAGTTACATGAATAGCTAATTCTGTGTGAGTTTTCCACATATACGGAGTTATATTATTTGTATATTATAAGATTTGTATGGCCAAGTCTTATGGAAAATTCATTTGGAAGATTAGTTATAGAACTGTTAAGTAGGGATAGACTACAGGTAATTATGTGAAGAAATAAAGCATTCAAAGCATTCCCTTTGTATGACATCATTATTTTTATTAAATCTGGCTTTAAAAAACCAATAGATTTATTGCATCATGAATAAACATTTGTGTTAAAGGCATTAACTAACTTGATGTGTTTAATTAAAGTTTAGTAAACATTACAATTAAAATGTAAATCACTTGAAAAAATCATGGAATATAACTTTATAATATATGGTGTGATTCCAAAAATAGATTTGCTTATACAGTAATAACTGTGATATTCTGATTTTAGATACTATTTGTAAGTACAAATACAGTATCAGAGTTTAAATATGTTTCAACATAATAGCATACTTTCATACTAATTATAAAATGAGTAAGTAGTTAACATCAAGAGAGCAGTATATTTTACCATTTCCTTTGTTACCAAATTCAAAAAAGATACACAAAAGTTGTAATTTTTTTTATTTGAGACAAGGTTTCTCTGTAGCTTTTGTGCCTGTCCTGGAACTAGCTCTTGTAGACCAAGCTGGACTCGAACTCCCAGCGATCTGCCTGCCTGTGCCTCCCAAGTGCTGGGATTAAAGGCATGTGCCACCACCGCACAGCAAGAGATGTAATTTTTTAAAGGGTTGAGAGACATAAAAACTTATTTAAAAATGTTTTAAGGTCTAAAGTAATATTTTTAAGGCTGTTAATTTAGGTTATGCTAAAAAAGTGATTTAAGAATAAAACTTTGGATTCACCAAGATTGGATAGATAATAGAATATTTTATCCAAATATACAAATACAAATGGGATGGACATTGTGAATTTAATTCTTACCTGACAAATGTTGTTATTGTATATAGTTTTACTATGTTACATTTAAATCCTTTCCTTTTAATTTAGACAAAATGGGGGAAAGTTCCAGATATTCTATTGTTCAGTAAAACTCTGAGACTGTTAATAAAATTAACCATGGAAAAATGGGTGGAGCCAATGTCTAGCTGACAAGAATTAGTCATAAAAAGTAAAGAGGATCTGGGAAGTTAGATAGAGACATACACAGAAAGGAGTAGGGAAGTACTTAGAGATTAGCAGGCATTTTGAATTGGGATGGAACTCTCTTCCTGTGTCCCTAGCCAAATAGAAAAGTCAGCAAGTTGCTTCTTGACTTTTTTGATATAGCATGTTTCCACCCAAATATCTGAATCCCGAAGCTTTATTGGTAAATAGAACTACTTAGATAAAACAACAACACATTTTAATGAGAGACTACATGAAGGAGTTAAAAAGAAACTTGCATTCCTTTCCTGATTGCTCTCATCTTGTTAGCAAGCCCATTACTTATCTGGCCATAGAGCCTGCTTCTTTGTGAGTCTAGTATATACTGCAGACTAAATGAGACATTCAGACTTGTGGATTGCAAAAGTACTAGATGTTTTGGCCTTCTGTGGGTAGATAGTTATTGTTGGATTAGGTGAATTAGAGACTATGTGATATTTGTACATAACATGTGTGTGTATAATGTGTAAAATATGCATGTTTAATGAACATATATGTATATATTTAAAACATGTGTAATATGTTCCATGAATATATCTGTAGTGATATATATATGTATGTATGTATGTATATATATGTATATATATATACATACATACATAACCAAGACTAATAGAGATTTGCTACCAAGAGCAGTTCTAAAACAAAAAAATAGAAAATTGGATACCATTTGGTATTACTGAAGTTTCTAGTTGATGAAACCTCTCCTAGAGTTTGAAAATTAATGGAGTAATCTATTTTACAAACTCAAGGAACACATCTATTTGGTTATCTTGATTCAAACATAGTGAAAGTCAAGAGATTTATTATCTTGGTATATAACACTTCCTGAAAATTGGTGGAATAACAAGGCATTTTATGATGCTGGTACATTGCTCCTAGCATCTATGGAAAAATTGACAAAGGAAATGGATGCACTCCTTGATAAAATTAACCATCTTTAGCATCTCACAATTCAATGAAGGACAACAGTGATCTCAATGATAAAACTGACTAGCTACAGTTGCACAGAAATAGTCTAAACTTTTCTACGTGCATCTGAGATGAGAATCTTCTCTCCAGCAGTAAATGAGCTCACATTGCAACAAAACAAAACAAAACAACAACAACAAAAAAACAAAAAACAAAAAGCTGATGCCCTCATTATATGATTGACTACAATTTCAAAAAAAAAAATCAAAGTTCCAGCCATGGAACATATTGGTGTTTAAAGAGGGCCATTAATTTTTTTTTTTATTTTATTTTTATTTTTTTTCCAGTTTATTTATTTTTTATTAAAAATTGCCATCTCCTCCCCTCCTCCTCCCCCTTCCCTCCCCTCCCCTCCACCCACACCCCCATTCCCTCCCTCTTGAGGCCAAGCAGCCATCAGGGTTCTCTACAGTATGTTGATCCAAGGTCCTCCCAACTCCCCCCAGGTCCAGGAAGGTGAGCAACCAAACTGACAAGGCTCACAAAGAGCCCGTCCATGTCGTAGAGACCAAACCCATCGCCATTGTCCTTGGCTCCTCGGTCAGCCTCCACCATCAGCCACCCTCAGAGAGTCCGATTTGGTCGCATGTTCCATCAGTCCCATTCCAAGTGGACTTGGTGGTCTCCCATTAGTTCTGTCCTGCCGTATCAGTGGGTGAACGCATCCCTCATGGTTCTGACTTCCTTGCTCATGATCTCCCTCCTTTTGCTCCTCATCGGGACCTTGGGAGCTCAGTCCGGTACTCCTATGTGGGGCTCTGTCATTTTCTCCATCCAATGCCAGGTGAAGGTTCTATGGTGATATGCAAGATATTCATGAGTATGGCAATAGGATCTGGACATTTCTGTCACCCTCTCCTCAGCTGCCCAAGGACCTAGCTGGGGGCGTCTTCCTGGACACCTGGGAACCCCTCTAGAGTCAAGCCTCTGCCAACCCTAGAATGGCTCCCTTAAGTAAGATATATAATTCCTTGTTCCCATATCCACCCTTCCTATATCCCAACCATCCTATTCCCCCAAGCTCTTCCCATCCTCCACTTCACACTTTTCTCGCCCCATCCCCCCTCCCCCCATCCCACCCCACCCCTATGTTCCCATTTTTTTGTTCGGCAATCTTGTCTACTTCCAGTATCCAGGAGGATAACTATATGTTTTTCTTTGGGTTCACCTTCTTATATAGCTTCTCTAGGATTTTTACGAATTATAGGCTCGATGTCCTTTATTTATGGCTAGAACCCAATTATGAGTGAGTACATCCCATGTTCATCTTTTTGGGCCTGGGTTACCTCACTCAGGATGGTGTTTTCTATTTCCCTCCATTTGCATGCAAAATTCAAGATGTCATTGTTTTTTACCGCTGAGTAGTATTCTAGCATGTATATATTCCACACTTTCTTCAACCATTCTTCCATTGAAGGGCATCTAGGTTGTTTCCAGGTTCTGGCTATTACAAATAATGCTGCTATAAACATAGTTGAACAGATGCTTTTGTAATATGATTGGGCATCTCTTGGGTAAATTCCCAAGAGTGGGATTGCTGGGTCCTGGGGTAGGTGGATCCCAAATTTCCTGAGAAACCTCCACGCTGCTTTCCAAAGCGGTTGCACAAGTTTGCATTCCCACCAGCAATGGATGAGTGTACCCCTTACTCCACATCCTCTCCAGCAAAGGCTATCATTGGTGTTTTTGATTTTAGCCATTCTGACAGAGGGCCATTAATTGTTAAAGAATGGTGTTCCCTATTTGGGATAGAGGACCCTATGGAGACAGAACTTTGAGATGTCAGAATTTCAATTGTTTACTTCATCTGATGAAGTAGTCTCCTAACAATAGGAAAAGATGTACTTACATCCTACACCTTGAATTGTTCTCTGTCCACATTTGGCTGAGCAAATTAATCTTTCACTGATTGTCTGCTGATCCAGTAGAGACTTCCTTGAAGAAGACAACAGACAAAATAATGCTGATATCTTTCTGGACCCATCAATAGTTGCCTCTAGACTTATAGTGTCCTAAATGCTAGTCAGGTGTAGGCCCATATTTCTGCTTGCTATGGCAGCCAGGCTCTCAAGCCATAGTTCACACCTGACGGGGTCATGTAGCCTTCCAGACAGGCTGTGGCTACACTAACAAAGGGTCAGGATGTTGTTCTGCTCCTTCTTTGTAATTTGGAGAATGCCTAAATAGAGATGCTAATTCAGCCTATATGACAGAGCTAGCATACAGAGCAGGAAGACATGACGGAAAGGGCATAGGTAGATGTGGACATGACTAGAGCCATTCGCCTGGTTACCTAGGAAACAGAATGCTAATGACTTTCCCCCTTAGTTTATGTTTTGGTATAAAGACTGTTTGGAGAATAAACATGAGGAATTTTCAGAATGTCAACTCAGGATTTAATGAGGGATCACTAAAAATTTCTCTCCCAATAAAGCTGTAGGAGTTGTGTTTTTATCCCCATGCTTCCATGCTGGTCCAGAGAGATAGACTACGTTGGGGTTGGCACAGAACCCCAACAGCCAGGTTTCTTGATGGAAGACAGAAAGTGTTGATCAGAAAAAGGTGCACTACCTTATTAAAGAATTTGGTAATTTTGCTAATTCATTCAAGAAGACATCTTGAGTGTAGAGACCCTAAGAGGCCAAAGGTCAGAGAGTTTTGGAACTTGTTTTTAGTTTGAGATTATTGTGCTTCTAACTCAAGCAAAGGTCCCACCTAGTTGTAAATCAGACTTCTGCTCTCTCAAGGCTACTGTAAACAGGTGTGGCTTGTTGTCAGACCTCTTGCTCCGGAAATAACTTGGGATTCCACCCAGAGAGTGATTTGCCTATAGACTGTTTGGTCTAGGGCAAGAGTCAAGGGCATGGGCGAAGAATGTACCTCATGATTTTTAATTTGTATGTTAATGTAGTCCTTTTGTTCTACTCCTACCTTTTGAAATCAGGGGTATATTAAGCTGTTGGAAATTAAACAGGGATGAATTTTCAGTACTCACTGAATTTTCCACCTGATACTATCCTATGGTTTCTGTGTTTTATTATTTTTATTTGTTTCTTTTTACTGTTTACTATATTTCTAAATTCTCACACCTCCACTCTGGAAGGAAGGTAATCTTGTCGAGGCTGGCCCCCAACACTTGAGAATATATGCAGAAATAAAATTTAAGGATGTGGGACAAGGTGGAAGGATTGTAAAATTGAATCAGGTTAGGTTTACTGATATGGGCCATTAGGTGGGAATTTTAGGTTTAATATTGAAAATTACACAGTTCAATTTTGTGGAAAATTTTCTTTGAATGGTTGGCTGAAGCATTTGTCAAAGATGGTGTGCTGAAAATGAATTTGAGATGTCTGATTTTTCTTGGCTTAGTATTGATGAGGGCATTTTAATGCTTAGGGAAACTCCAATGTTTGGGTGGGTAAATTGTGTAAAATCTAATCCTCCACAATGGGAAGGCCAAGAAGACCTGTCCTTTACTAATCCCATAAGACACATATGTTAAGATGGGAAATAAGACATTTGAAGAGCTTTGTTGTCACCTTTTGTCTTTTGCCAATATTTAGTGTTGGAGATGTTGCTGCTCAATGGATGATTAAATGCAATGAATTTATTTGGGAATATGAAGTAGCATGGGCCATATGACAACACCATAAGTCTGCCATATCACACTGATGCAGGACCAAGACCCTTCCCCATGTATCTAGGCAGTGAAAGGTATCCCCCCTTAGGGAAGGCGTTCCAAAATCCCAGTTCATGCACTAAAATCAAAGCCTGATCCCAGTGCTAATAGTCCCACAAATTGCTCAAGCCATCCTCTTTTCACTCACATTCGGAGGTCCTTGTTCAGTTCTATGCAGGTTCCCATGCCAACAGACAGGAGTAAGTGAGCTCCCAGGGATTGATGTGGGTGCCTCCATCATGATCTTGACTCCTTTGCTCATATTATCTTTCCTCCCTCTTTGTGACTGAACTCCAGGAGCTCAGCTCAGTGATTAGCTGTTGATCAATGTATCAACTTCCATCAAATACTGGATGAAGGTTTTACGATGACAGTTAAGGTAGTCATCAATCTGCTTACAGGGGAAGGGCAGTTAAGATAGCCACTCTACTATAGCTTAGTGTCTTAGCTTGGGTCATCTTTGTGGATTTCTGGGACTAACCCTAGTGCCAGGTTTCTCGCTAACCCTATAAGGGCTCCGTCTCTTAAGATATCTATTTCCTTGCTTTTTCTGTCTGTCCTTCCCCCAACTGGACCAATCCACTCAATTACTTTTTCATATTCCTGCCCATGTCCCCTTCCCACTCCCCTCCTATTCTCCCTCATCCCTCCTTCTAGCTCCCAATTTATTCAGGAAATCTTGTCTATTTTCAATTCCCAGAGCAATCCATATATTTCTCTCTGAGGTTTACCTGGTTACCTAGCTTTTTTGGAGTTTTAGACTGTAGGCTGGTTATCCTTTGCTTTTTTTGTTTAATATCCACTTATGAGTGAGTACATATCATGTTTTTCTTTCAGGGTCTGGGTTACCACACTCAGATATATTTTTCTAGTTTATCCATTTGCATGAAAATTTCAAGATATCATTTTTTAAATTTTTTTCTGCTGAGTAGTACTCTGTTGTGTAAATGTACCACATTTTCTTTCTCCATTTTTTAGTTGAGGGGCATCTAGGTTGTTACCATGTTCTAGATATTATGAATAATGCTGCTATGAACAGAGTTGAGCAAATGTCCTTGTGGTATGATTGTGCATCCTTTGCGTATATGCCCAAGAGTGGTATTATTGGATCTTGAGGTAGAATGATTCGAAATTTTCAGGAAACTGCCATACTGATTTACAAAGTGGCTGTACAAGCATGCACTTCCACCAACAATAGATGGATGTTCCCCTTATTCCCTATTTCAGATCTTCTTCAGCATTAGCTGTCATCAGTGTTTTTATCTTAGCCATTCTGGCATGTGTAAAATAGTATTTCAGAATTGTTTTGATTTGCATTTTCCTAATGGCTAAGGATGCTTAATGAGAACATCTTGGTATTGGCATGAAAACAAACAGGTAAACCAATGACATTGAATAGAAGTTCTTAATATTAATCCACATAATTATGAATATTTGATTCATAGAAAAGACGCTAAAATTTTACAATGGAAAGAAGAAAGCATCTTCAACAAAAAAATTGGTGCTGGCATAGCATGATGTCAACATGTAGAAGAATGCAAATAGGTCCATATCTATCTGCATGCAAAAAATTTAAGTCCAAATGGATCAAAGACCATAAATCCATAAATCCTGCTTCACAAAACCCATAGAAGAGAAAGTAAGAAGTAGTCTTGAATACATTGGCACCGAAGACCACTCCTATTACATAACATCAGTAGCATAGACACTGAGAGCAACAATTAATAAAAGGGAACCCCTGAAACTGAGAAACTTCTGTAAGGCAAAAACCACAATGAACAAGACAAAAAGGCAGCCTACAGAATGGGAAATGATCTCGCACCAACCCCACAACTGACAGAATGCTGATCTCCAAAATATATAAATAACTCAAGAAACTAGACGTCAAGATACCAAATAATCTAATTAGAAAATGTATAATGTGACAGAATATAACATAATGTGAACTCAGAACCAGTTGCAGTAAACTTGCTAGAAAACATCATTTTGAGTGATGTAACCCAGACACAGAAAGACAATTATCATATGTACTCACTCATAAGTGGTTTTTAAATATAAAGCAAAGTAAACCAGCCTACAAAATCACAATCCCAGAGAACTTAGACAACAAAGAGGACCCTAAAAGAGAAATACATAGATCTAATGTACATGGGAAATAGAAAAAGACAAGATCTCCTGAGTAAATTGCGAGCATGGGGATCTAGGGAGAGTGCTAAAGGGGAGGGCAGAGGCAGGGAGGGGAGCAGAGAAAAATGTAGAGTTCAATAAAATCAATTAAAAAAAGAAAATGAAGTACAGATCTAAACAGGAAATTTTCAGCAGAGGAAATTCAAATGGCAGAAAGACATTTAAGGATTTGCTCAACATTCTAAGCCATCTGGGAAATGCAAATTAAAACAATTATAATTTAATATTTATCATTAGCCTACTCACTGGTTTAGGCAGTCTTTATACTTTTAGTTCTAGATATGAGACTAGTTTTCTAGCACCATGTAAAATACTTTTGTTTTTTTCAGATTTCTGTTACTATACAAATACCTGAGTTAAAAATTCCAGAGTATAGATTACTTTTGCTTCATAGACTTGGACTTTTACTCAACTATTGCTTATCTCTAATGCACTTGGATATTTGGCAAGATGGTATATAATTTAGAACATTAAAGTAGGACAGAACCACCTACTTTAAGCACATGAATATACAGAGAATATTAAGTGGAAAGATTATAATCACATAATCCATTTAAAGAACATATGGCCAGTGTGTTGACACTTCCAAGTAGTTTTACCTAAGGAATTATCAACCATCTCTCAGGTGTCTCTTTTTCTTAAACTGATAGAATTTCCAGGGGCATTATATATATATAAATTACAGTGACACATCCTTAAACCAAATAATCCATGCCTATCTCCTGATGCAATTTCATTTGTCTTGATCTCATAGTCTTATAAGTCAAAATTTTTCTGAGACCAAATTAAATAAAAACATACTTTAGTTTCTAGGATTAACGAAGAATATTACTTTAGACAAAACATGCAAGATCATATAGAACATAATTAGTGATGTTTTCATGTCTATAAATAATGGGGTATTAGACTTAATATAAGCTTAAAAGTAGAATCATGACTGTAAGAAATAAATAAGAATAGATACACTATACCCTTATGTGTATACCAGACAGATTGTTTTTAGTTTCTATGTGGATACTAAACAACATCTATTCATGATTTGTTAGTCTGGATACTAAGGACACAAGCAGATGGCCACAAACTCAGTGAGGTCTAGAGCTCTACACACAATTAGTAGACATTAGAACAGGAGTTTAAGCAAGTTGGCAGAGAAAGAGTAAGCTTCAAAACTCAGTTCTTCCTGTATAGTGAATATGTGCTTTGAAGAATAATTTTTCAAACAGGGCAATTAGGAGGTTTTACAGAAAAATGAACCTAAATGTCCTATTTTTCCAATATTAATGTAATTAAATATGTTCCTGAGATAGGACTGATGAAGAGACAGAAAAACAAGTTAAAGACTCAGTTAGAAAGGATATCTCTCTCATTAAATAACAGAAAGCTTATGTCATTGAATACACATAGTTCAAAATAATGAAATAGTTACAGTGTCCATGTGTGCTGGAATGTAAATGAAGGCTTCAGATGTGTCTGATACTTGGAGGATTATAGATATATGTGGGAATATGTGTAGGTTAGTTACTGATCTTTCTACCACAGTGAATGTTATAGATTTTGATAATGTGCTACAGGTTTGGGCATTGTAGTGACTAATATTTTTCTATAATGTACCAGAATCACCTGCGCAGGCATCACTCTTTACCCAAGCAGTGCACTCATCTGATAATGCATCATGTAAGAAGGAAGGTCAAAGAGCACATGTATGGCATTTTAAACTCTTAAGTTTTTGCCCATTGACATAGATGATGCTTTGTTTTCCAAGTTCCAATGACCATGACTTCAAATTTTCTTGTCTCATTTACTCTAGATACTGGATCCTTTTACCACTTCTCTACAATTTTAAAGAATTTGTTGACTCAGACTACAGAACCACAATCCTACAGTACTTGGCTGTTTTACCAAAACTTCTCTATGAATGAAAGATTATGGAGGAGATTCAAATATCCAAATGTTTTTTTTATTTTGCACTCTATTGTCTTTGTTTCTTACTTTCAATGCATCATAAGCAAATTGTATAGCTAGTGGATATGTTTATGTATTTGTTTGCATTCCATTCCAATTTTCATAGTGTATTGATATTTTCTTCAGGAAAAGTAAAGTCAATCTTGCAAATGTCAGTAGATGAAGTATGCACATAAATAATGTTCTCAAGTGCATTATTTTATATTATCTTGTGTGAACATGTTCTCCCTTACTTTCATTACTTTGGGAGTCTTTAAACTTATTCTTTTATTTTTTATAATAATTGCATAGATTACATATTTTGATATCTTGTAAAATAAATGTTGTCTCTTTTTGAATACTAAGAAATCAGACATCTATATTTTTCTTGTTTATATTATCTATGACCAAAATCAGTGAAACGTCATATAAAATAAAATTACAAAATGTATGACAATTGCATTTTTTGGATTCTTTACTATGCTTTTTTAATATTTTGCAAAAGTATTAATATTCAATTTTCTGAAGACTTGGTAATTAGTTACTAAGAGGTAAAGGATGTTAGGGAACAAAATCATATGGCTTTTGGTATTAGTGAAGGATCTTAGAAAATGAACCTTTCTTTAACTCACATACTAAAATTCTTTGTTGAACTTAGTTAAAATGCAGCTAAATTAATGTCTTAATATTGATTTCTTCAAGATGATATTATATGATAAATCTTTGTACAGTCAAGGATCAAGTAGAACTATGTAGGCTATATTGAAGACACAAAAAGTATTTTCAGCTTATATCTTATTAATATGAGAAAAATTCTGGGGCATCTAAAATCTTTCAGTTCATCATCACAACATTCACAATTGAGGTAATTTGTATTTTTAAACACTACCTGTTTTGCATTACTGATATACAGGTGATTTGTGTAATATATGTGCAATTGCATGTTTGTATGAGTGTACACGTATATGCTCATATAGCATATGCCTGTGGAGACCAAAGAATAATGGTGTGCCTCTTTTTAAAATATTTTCACCTTGGGTATAGCCTGGGTGGGATAGGCAGCAATGTCTAGGTACTCTTCTGTAACTCCTGCATCTTGTTCATATTTGAAGATACTCTCCTGTGTCTCCTGTATCTTGTTGATATTTGAAGATTACAGAATGCATTATCATGGCTGAATTTTACAAGTGTTCCCATAATCTGAACTCAGGTTTTCATTTTTAAAAGGCAGCAATTTATTGACTGAGCAAATCTCCAATTGCTCAGCTTGGTCGATCACCTTCCTGGACCTGGGGGGAGTTGGGAGGACCTTGGTCTTAGCATAGAGTGGGGAACCCTGATGGCTCCTTGGCCTTGAGAGGGAGGGAGGGGAGGTATGGGTGGAGGGGAGGGGAGGGAAGAGGGAGAAGGAGGGGAGAGAAAGGGGAGAAGGAGGGGAGGGAGGGGGGAGGAGGAGGGAAGGAGATGGAAATTTTTAAATATAAAAAAAATAAACCATGAGAAAAAAAAAAAAAAGCTCAAAATATTTATGTTAGTCATGAGAGGATGAGGTTTTTTCAGTGACTTTTTTTTTATAAAATTTAAGTTATTTGTAATTGAACATAGCACATCCATATTCATTTATTACCACATGTATTTGTGTATTTACATTTTAGTTCTGCCTGCGAGTTGAACTTCCATGAGAAAAACACCCCATAGGAGTGATTAGCTGATTAAAATGCCAGGAATTTAGACTGTGGCCAAGTTCAAGTTCCAATCCATTTATCCCTTAACAGCCACTGATTACGCTTTGTGATGTCTGACCTATAATCCTTTTAACCACTAGGCCACATGTTTGGAAACTATTCTTAACAAGCTGCTAACATCCATCAGGTCCAGAACTAAGAATATCATCACATAGGAGCTAAACCATACTAATTATTGCTTGCTTTATTGTCCTCACCAATGTATCTGGTAAATGCATCAAGTTATGTAGATTTTTTTATGGTGTCATAAATGTTCACATAATTTCCACTCTGAAATATGCATGTTGGGATAACCTGAATCCATTTTCCTGGGTTCCAGTCACTTTTATTGGACTCAAATAAATGACGTTCTTCCATTTATGATGAGTGCTGTGTTTTGTATCGATATGCATTACCAACTCACCACAAGTTTAAAAGACAATAGAAATTTGTATTTATTATCTTGCCGCTTTATATTGCTTCATCTTTGAAGATATGTGATTTTAAGAAAGGAAGTGATAGATGAACCTCCAGAGGAACCCAGTATGGTTCACTGATGTGGGAGAGTCTTCTGTTTGTGTTGATTTCATTCGTTAATAAAGAAACTGCCTTGGCCAGCCCTTAGGTGGGTGGAGTAGACAGAACAGGAAGAAGGAAGTGAGGTAGATGGCTCAGTCAGATTGCCATGCCTCTCCTCTCTGGGTCAGACATGATGAAGCTCCGGCCCAAGATGGACATATGCTAGAATCTTCCTGGTAAGGCACCACCTCGTGGTGCTACACAAATTATTAGATATGGGTTAATCAAGATGTGAGTAAGAGGCTGAAACTAATGGGGCAGGCAGTGTTTAAATGAATATAGTTTGTGTGTTATTATTTTGGGGCATAAGCTAGCCAGGTGGCCGAGAGCCAGGTGGCAGAACACAGCCCACAGCTCCACACTACAGTTCACATCACAGACATGGTGGCCCCGAAACCTTTGCAGCTTCAATTCTTGCAGCTCAACAAACATAACTGTAGGAAAACATCCGTGCACATCAAAATGAATAAATACAAATTTAAAAAAGAATAGTGAGTTTTAATTTTCAAAGTATATAACTTTTAAAAAATTATTAATATAAACTATACTATACTCTCTCCCTGTTTTAGATTTTATACACTGATTGGTATGTTTCTCAAAATTTTACAGGCATATCTCATGGGTATACAGCGAGAACGTGTCACTTTCAGTTATCCTCAGCTCAAGGAATCATTTTAATGCTGTGAGTTGTTTTCCAGGCATTGTAATTTTGCTTGTATAACAGGAATGGGAGCAGAAAAAAATGGAAAAGCTCACCATATCTGACATTTGAGTGTTGGACCACAATGTTCAGTATCGACTATACAACAACCTTAACTTCCTCAATAATGTGCCTGGGGAAAAATGAGTAAATCATGGTATAATAAAATGTCAAGAAAATAGTATAAATGTTGGTGTAGTACTTATCCATCACTAAGCAATAGTGTTGATGACCATCAAGTCATAAATGGCTCTAACTCTGCCTTGCACTAGTCATTAGTGAAGCATCAAAAGTTTGAGAGACATGCATCATTCAAAATCCATAATGAAAGTTCAGTACCTGAAAAAAGGCTTTTCTTCAGAGTCAATTTAAGCTAGGTTCTTTCCTCTATGAATGTATCCCTAAAACTTAGGAGGCAGAGGCAGGACAACTGCCTCTCGCTTGTCATCAACTTAGAATACATAGCTATAGCTTGATTTAAAATTGGGAAAATTAATTGTGTTCAGTTACATGGAACATATTCCACTTTAAAATCAGAGTTCCACAAAAAACATAGTTTGTCATTGGCAGGTATATGAGCACTATGTTCCCTCCTAATAACAAACAGTCCTAATTGTTACTAAGCATAATCCTTCATGTGGCTGCAACTGTGATGTACGATTATCATTTGGTTATCTTCAAAGTATTAACATATATACTCACATTAATTACTTGAATTCTGTAATAGAGTTAAAAAACAGACATCTAAAAAAATTAGTAAGTGATACACCCTTCAAATTAACATTCTAAACTTCAGTTTCAAGTGCATACTAGTGTCTTTATAGACACTGCATGATGAATGCCTAGTGTTGACACAGTACTTTCTTATTGTCAAGCAGATGACAAACGGGTATGCAACTGATGCACTTTAGGAAGTATCACTCTTTGGAAATGGAAGAATATTGTTTTGAGCTTTATGAAAGTCATTATCAATAATGTATAAGGGAAGGTGTCCTAAAATGAGTGATAACATTGATGTTTAAGGCAGGCATTCATTTTAAGTTAAGATATGAAACAGACAGGTCATGCCTTCCAGAAATCCAGGTAGGTCACTCACAGACCTTCTCTTCTCATTTCCCCCAGAACCTGTCTCACAGGCTGGTCCCTATCACTTCAACAGAACACCAGCTGCAGCCTTACCTATTCCCACTCAACATCTGCAGATGCCCCAACAAATCATTATAACTTAACTATCCTTCCCTCACACATCACTGTATCCCAGCCCTTAACTCCATCACAAAACCACTGCTAAGCCACAGGCCACACCTTCCAGAAATCCAAGTAGGCTACCCACAGACTTTCTCTTCTCAATCTATATTCTCAGACCCATTCCCAAGTTTCAGTGCTAGCATTGAAACAGACCACCAGCAACAACCTTCCCTGAACCCTCCCTACATCTCCTGTGGATACCACAAACCACCTATTTCTATCCTATTTTCTGACTTGTTGCTTTGTCCCAGACCACAACTCCAGCAAGTACTCTCTGCCAATCTAACTATAGTTGTTCCCAAGGCAACAAGTAGGCTGAAGGCAAACCCACACCATTCTTTGGGAGAAAATTTCCAAATTTCATCTCCCAGTTCTGTAGTTGGAAACCTCTTGTGATTTCTCTTTCCTCTCAAACCCAATCCCTAAGAGATCACAAAGACTTCCTTCAACCTTCCTGCCCTTATCTTATCCCAGTTATCCAGCCTCTACAACAAAAAGCATTTCCTGTTGAAAGAGTAGTTGAACTGGCCAGTATAACATGTGTATGACAACCAATAACAACAAAATGAAAGGAACCACCAATCATCGTTCATTTATCTCAGTCAATATCAAGGGCCTCTAGCATAATGGATGAGTAAAAGGGACCTGTCTTTCTGTTGCATCAAAGAAATAATCATAGACATCAAGATAGTCATTACCCCATGGTAAAAGTTTAGAAAATGTACTCCAAACAAAGAGCTCTAAAAAGAAAGTCTGTGTAGCTATTTTAATAACTAAAGGCAAGAACACTGACCAAAGGAAGAATCCACAATATGACTTTTCAATTCTAAGCATCTATATGCCAAATAATAGGGCACTCAAGTTTGTAAAAGAAAAAAATACTACAGCTAAAATCACGTATTACACACACTGATAGTGGGTTATGCAAATACTTCCCTCTTACCAATGTACATATCTTGCTGACAAAAATTAAACACAATACTGGCACTATTAGATATTATAAACCAAATGGACCTAATATAGCTAAATAATCTTTCACAGAAAAAGAAATGAATATTATTTTACACTTCATACAACTTTCTTCAAAATTTTCCATGTATTTGCCCAAAAAACAAGTTTCAACATATATAAAAAATTGAAATATTTCCCTGCATCCAATCAGACCAGTGCAGATTAAAGCTAGATATCAACAACAGCAGAAACAATGGAGAGTTCCTAAACTCATAGAAACTAAACAATTGTTTGCTAAATGAAAAATGGGTTGAAACAGAAATAAAGAAAAATTTAATAACTTTCTAGAATTCAATGAAAAAGAATACACATCATATGCAAACTTTTGGAACACAATTAAAGTGGTTCCAAGAGAAAAGTTCATAGACCTAAGTGCCTACATTAAAAAAAAAAGAAAATCTGAGACATATTACACCATAAAATAAACATCACACCTGACAGCTCTCAGACAAAAAGAAGTAATCACACCCAAAGGGAGACGATGACAAGAAATAAACTGATGACTGAGCAACATAATAGAAACAAGGAGAACAATGCAAAGAATCAATGAAACAGTGAGTTAGTTCATAAGAAAATCAATAAGGTAGACAAGTATCATTATTTAGAGATGATTTGATTGTATGTATTAGATAAGTGACCCAATATCTGATAAAATCTTTGAGCAAAATGGGTAGTTATAAGATTAATTTAAAAATATCAATAGCTCTTCTATATGCAAAAGATCGAATGAAATAAAGTAAAGGAAAGAACACTTTTTATAACAGACCTAAATAGTTCAAAATATCTCGGGGTAACTCTAATGAAGCAATGAAATACATGTCTGACAAAAACTTCAAGTTTGGCAATAAAGAAATCAAAGAAGGTATCAAATGATGGAAAGATCTCGCACTCTCATGGATTGATAGGATTAACAGGAAAAATGGCTATTCTACCAAAGGAATCTACATATTCAATAAAATCTTTATCAAAATTCCAGGAATATTCTATACCAACCTTTAAATTACCATTCTCAATATCAACAAAAGAAGGCCAAAGACAAAACAAACAATTAAAATCAATCCATCAAACAAGCAGGAGGGTAGTTAAAACAATCCTGTTTTAAAAAGAACATTAGGAGTACACATTGTACTACAGAGCTATACTAATAAAAATCACAGGGTAATGGCGCAAGAACAAACATGTTGATCATTGGAATTGATATGAAGTCCCAGCCATGAATCTATACACATAAAAACACCTGAATTTTTATAAAGAAAATCATTGGAAAGAAGACAGCATCTCCAGCAAATGTAATTAAATTAAATATCTGCAAGTAGAAGAGTACAAAAGGCCCAAACTCATCACAGTGGACAAAACTAAGGTACAAGTGGAATAAAGACCTCAACATAAAACCAGATAAAGTGAATCTGTGAGAAGACAAACTATAAATTAGCCTTGAACACACTGACACAGAGGAAGACTTTCTGACCAGAACAGTGATAGTGCAGACACTACTACCAGCAATTAGGAAATGGAGCTTCATAAAACTGAATAACTTTTTTAAGACAAAGGACACTGTCTTTTAATATTTTTATGTGTTCTTCAATTCGGTTTGCCAGTATTTTATTTGGTGATTTTTCAATGTTTATGAGGGAGATTAGTCTGTAATTCTCTATCTTTGTTATGTCTTTGTTTGGTTTAGATATTAGAGTAACTGTGGCTTCATAAAAAGGTTTGACAATATTCTTTCTGTTTCTATTATGTGGAACAATTTGAGAAGAATTGGAATTCTTTGAAGTTCTAAATTGTGTGCTGAAACAATTTGGTCCTGGGCTGCTTCTTCTTCTTCTTCTTCTTCGTCGTCTTCTTCTTCTTCTTCTTCTTCTTCTTCTTCTTCTTCTTCTTCTTCTTCTTCTTCTTCTTCTTCTCTTTCTCCTCCTCCTCCTCCTCCTCCTCCTCCTCCTCCTCCTCCTCCTCCTCCTCCTCCTCCTCCTTCTTCTTCTGCTTCTTTTTTGGTTGGAAGACTTTTTAAATTTTTTGTTATTATTAAAAATTTCTGCCTCCTCCCCACCACCCATTTACCCCCCTCCCTCCAATTCTGCTCCTCCTTTGGTCCTTAGGTGGTCAGTCCGGTGCACCAATGTGGGTCTCTGTTTCTATCTCCATCCATCGCCAGATGAAGCTTCTATGGTGATATGCAAAATATTCATCAGTATGGCTATAGGAAAGGACCATTTCAGGCTCCCTTTCTTCAGCTGCCCAAGGAACTAGCTGGGGACATCTCCATGGACACCTGGGAACCCCTCTAGAGTGAAGTCTTCTGCTACCCCTAAAATGGCTCCCTTAATTAAGATATCTTCTTCCCTGCACCCCTATCCACCCTTCCTCCATCCCAACCATCCCATTCCTCCAGGGTCTCCCCATCCTCCCCTCCTCACATTTCTCTCCACATCTCCCTATCACCCCTTACCGCCAACCCACCCCACCCCCAAGATCCCAATTATTTCCTGGCAATCTACTCTACTTCCAATATCCAGGAGGAAAACTCTATGTTTTTATTTGGGTTCACCTTCTTATTTAGCTTCTCTATGATCAGGAATTATAGGCTCAATGTCCTTTAATTATTGCAAGAAACCGATTATGAGTGAGTACATCCCATGTTCATCTTTTTGGATCTGGGTTACCTCACTCAGGATGGTGTTTTCTATTTCCATCTATTTTCATGCAAAATTCAAGATGTCATTGTTTTTTACCACTGAGTAGTACTCTAGTATGTATATATTCCACTGTTTCTTCATCCATTTTTCCACTGAAGGGCATCTAGGTTGTTTCCAGGTTCTGGCTATTACAAATAATGCTGCTATGAACATAGTTGAACAAATGCTTTTGTAATATGTTAGGGCATCTCTTGGGTATATTACCAAGAGTGGAATTACTGGGTCCTGGGGTAGGTTGATTCTGAATTTCCTGAGAAACTGCCACATTACTTTCCAAAGTGGTTGCACAAGTGTGCATTCCCACCAGCAATGGATGAGTGTACCCCTTACTCCACAACCTCTCCAGCAAAGGCTATCATTGGTGTTTTTGATTTTAGCCAATCTGACAGGAGTAAGATGGTATCTCAATGTTGTTTTGATTTGCATTTCCCTGATTGCTAAGGAGGTTGAGCATGACCTTAAGTGTCTTTTGGCCATTTGAACTTCTTCTGTTGAGAATTCTCTGTTCAGTTCAGTGCCCCATTTTTTAATTGGGTTAATTAGCATTTTAAAGCCTTGCTCTTAGATTAGGAAGATCAACATAGTAAAAATGACAATTCTACAAAAAGCTATCTATAGATTCAATGCAATCCCCATCAAAATCCTATCAAAATTTTTCACAGATATTGAGAGGACAATAATCAACTTTATATGAAAAAACAAGAAACCCAGGATAGCCAAAACAATCTTATACAATAAAGGTACTTCTGGAGGCATTACCATCCCTGACTTCAAACTCTATTACAGAGCTACAGTATTGAAAACAGCTTGGTATTGGCATAAAAACAGAGAAGGTGACCTATGGAATTGAATAGAAGACCCAGATCTTAACCCACAAACCTATGAACACCTGATTTTTGACAAAGGAGCTAAAACTATACAATGGAAGAAAGAAAGCATCTTCAACAAATGGTGCTGGCATAACTGGATGTCAACCTGTAGAAGAATGAAAATAGATCCATATCTATCACCATGCACAAAACTCAAGTCCAAGTCGATTAAAGACCTCAAAATCAATCTGAAGACACTGAACCTAATAGAAGAGGAAGTGGGAAATAGTCTACAATATATGAGCACAGGAGACCACTTCCTATGTATAACCCCAGCAGCACAGGCATTAAGGGCAACATTGAATAAATGGGACCTCCTGAAACTGAGAAGCTTCTGTAAAGCAGAGGACACTCTCATTAAGACAAAAGGGCTACCTACTGACTGGGACAAGATCTTCACCAACCCTGCAACTGACAAAGGTCTGATCTCCAAAATATATAAAGAACTCAAGAAACTAGGTTGGAAGACTTTCAATGACTGTTACTGTTTAAGAAAACAGACTAAAGGTTTAACTTTTTTTCTTTTTGTTTATTTATTTATTTTTTATTAAAAATTTCTGCCTCCTCTCCTCCTCCCATTTACGTCCCCCTCCCTCCTCCACTCCCCCTCCCTCTCTTGTCCGAAGAGCAATAAGTGTTCCCTGCCCTGTGGGAAGTCTAAGTTCCTCCCCCTCCATCCAGGTCTAGGAAGGTGAGCATCCAAACAGGCTAGGCCCCCCCCAAAGCCAGTATGTGTAGTAGGATCAAAATCCAGTGCCATTGTCCTTGGCTTCTCAGCAGCCCTCATTGTCCACCATGTTCAGGGAGTCCGGTTTTATCCCGTGCTTATTCAGTCCCAGTCCAACTGGACTTGGTGAGCTCAGATTAGATCAGCCCCACCATCTCAGTGGGTGGGAGCACCCCTCGCAATCCTGACTTCCTTGCTCATGATCACTCTTCTTCTGCTCCTCCTTTGGACATTGGGTGCTCAGTCCGGTGCACCAATGTGTGGCTCTGTGTCTATCTCCATCCATCGCCAGATGAAGTTTCTATGGTGATATGCAAGATATTCATCAGTATAACTATAGGATCTGGCCTTTTCCGGCTCCTTCTCCTCAGCTGCCCAAGGAACTAGCTGGGGGCATCTCCCTGGATACCTGGGAACCCCTCTAAAGTCAAGTCTCTTGCCAACCCTAAAATGGCTCCCTTAATTAAGATATATGCTTCCCTGCTCCCATATCCACCCTTCCTATATCCCAACCATCCCATTCAACTATGTTCATAGCAGCATTATTTGTAATAGCCAGAACCTAGAAACAACCTAGATGCCCTTCAGTGAAAGAATGGATGAAGAAACTGTGGAATATATACATGTTAGAATACTACTCAGCAATAAAAATCAATGACATCTTGAATTTTGCGTGCAAATGGATGGAAATAGAAAACACTATTCTGAGTGTGGTAACCCAGTCCCCTAAAGATGAACATGCGATGTACTCACTCATAATGGGTTTCTAGCCATAAATAAAGGACATTGAGTCTATAATTCGTGATTCTAGAGAAGATAAATAAGAAGGTGAACCCAAAGCAAAACAGATAGTTATCCTCCTGGATATTGGAAGTAGTCAAGATTGCTGGGCAAAAATTGGGAACTTGGGGGAGGCGTGAGATGGGGGTAAAGGGGGATGGGGAGAGAAAAGTGTGAAGGGGAATGTTTAACTTTTAAGGGGTTAAATGTTTGTTTAAATTGTTTATCTGGTCTTGATTTAAGTTTGGTATGTGGTACCTATCAAGAAAGTGATCCATTTTCTTTAGATTTTCAAATTTTGCGCAGTACAAGTTTTTGAAGTATGACCTAATGATTCTCTTCATTTTCTCACTGTCTGTTTTTATGTCTTCCTTTTCATTTCTATTTTGCCTAGAGTGACCTGATAGTCTTCCAGATTTTACCATCTTGTCTTTCGAATAAAAATTTTAAGACATGATTTTTTTCTTTGAAAGTATATCATCATCTGATTATCCTTTGATATATCTTTGTTTTAATAAATGGTAAGATTACATGTGTAACAAAAACTACCTAAAACAAAAACAAAAACTGTCCTGAGTTTGATGTAGAGCAATCCATATATGGTACATGCATAGTTAGTGATTATGATATATAGGATCCTAGAAACTGAAATGTCTCAGAGTGATGTATGTACATTTACTTATTTCTTCTTTAATAGGCCCTCATTAGAAAGTTTTTGACAAATTATTTTCATGAAGGAAGTAGTTTTGTTAATTGAACATACTTAAGTTTCAAATAAATTCATTTTCTTTCTTTAAGCAATGATCATATATAAATGCTGCAAACATTCTTTTGTCTGTAAAAATATGAAATCTTTCTCTCTTTTAGCATACAGCACAAATAAATTTAATTTTTATAGTTAGTGTCTAACTCAATTTTTAGCATTAAATATATTTTGATCTATTTCCCTTCCTTTGGGTCCTTTCAGATCCTCTCTTCATTCGTACTCACCGAACTTTAAGTTTTTTCACAACAAGCAAACAAAAAAGCAACATAATAACAAAACCCACTAAACCAAAAAATAAAATCCAAAATTATAAATAGCCATTACCCAAAAATGAAATGAAAGGAAAACAAGAACCTACTGAGCTATAATCAAATATAATCACACAAATAAAATCAGGACTCCATTATATGTTGTTTAACTATGCTGGTTCCCTGGAGTGGTTGATATACCCAAGCTCACTCCACTTTAGAAAACTGATATTTTCTTCCATCATATATAAATGACAGTTCATTTAACTTTTTTTTTTAGGCTTTTCAAGTCAAGGTTTCTCTGTAGCTTTGGAGGCTGTTCTGGCCTCGAACTCACAGAGATCCACCTGCTTCTGCCTCGCGAGTGCTTGGATTAAAGGCACGTGCCACCACCCAGCATCAATTAACTTTTGTCTTAATGCCTAGGTTATCACTCTTTTATTTCTTAAAATTTAACAAACTAGAATATAATAAAATAAAACAAATGCTACTGCAGAGTGTTGGGCAAGACTAACCACAAAAATGAAAAGAACACAAGAGAAGGTCAAAGAAGCTCAGGTGCCCACTCATGTGCACATCCAAGAGTCTCATAAAAACAATAACCTAGAGTAATCATTTACACAAGATTCCTGGTGTGTGTCCTTCTTGACAAGGAGAGAAAAGGCCCTTGACCCTAATAGCATGCATATGGTTAAATAATCAAACCCTCAATATTAATAACATGCAGGCAAGCTGTCGGTGTATACAGTTCTCTGGATTCTTGTTTTACACTGCACTGTAGAAGCGTGCCTCATGGCATGTGGGATCCCTACAGGTTTATACCTTGTATTGTTGAGAGTGACTTTCCTGAATGTGTCTGTCATCTACAAAGCCAGAATCCATGTTGTGACATATCAAAACCAAATGACAGAAGACAATGTGTTTCCACATATACAATCATATACAGATGGTCAATTCTGTATATCCCCAGTCTTGTAACTATACCTGTAATTGAAAGCCCTCATTCAAAGTGGAGTCTGATGGCGCCAGTCTTCAGTTTTTAATATTTCTTAGGTGACTCATGATTTTAGTAAGCAAACTAATATCATTTTTGTTTCCTGTAACTAAAATGACACTGTATTATTTTATGTAACAACTATAAAATGAAAAAAAAATTAACAAAAGTTAGAAATTAAATTTATGCCTTGGAAATAAGAGATGCTTATAACATTCACACAAAACAGAGAAAAAAGTACATACAAAATTATATAACCAAAAAATTTTGCTGTATTTAATTAAATGCATAGTTGTATGATCCATAAGAAATTATGTAAAATTAGTAGATTCAAATAAACTTTAAATATTTTACTATGATTTTATGTCAAGAACATAATATTTTCTTATACCAACTATTCATTAATAGTCATGACAGAAACACTTGGTGCAATAACTTTATATTAAAGAAGCATAAGACCTGTGGTAACAGTGAATGGGATTTCACTTTTTATTCTGAATGTCATTTATTTATGTCCTTGACTGTGTGGGTGGGTGACTGAAGTTTAGCTTGGGTATTGAAACCATGCCAATATATTGAAAATAAAATCCAAGAACTAATGCTCAGGAACAAATTACATTCCACAGTGAAAGTAAGTCTGCCAGGTATGGCAACAGACAGCTGAGATGTATATTATTCAAGTGTGCAAAATGACTTCTTAGAATTTTGTACGAGATGAATACTAAATTGGCCAGACTACACAGGCAAATCGTCTGTTAGATCAGAAGTAGACACTTTAGTTTCATGAGTCATTGACTTGGAAAACTGTCTTAAGGGTATTAAGGAAGGAAAAGAGAAGAGAACCAAAAGTACAATAAAAAATAGAATATCTATCACAAACTGTGCCAGTAGGGGAGAAAATAGCATGATGCATGGGTGTTATAGAAAAAGAGAGTCCAATTTATCAGGAAAAATTTCTTACACCTGACATGTTTTCTGACACAAAATTTGCAATAACAATATTTTCTGTCTGAGTTAAGATCCCAGCTTCAATGAAAGATAACAGTGAACAAACATTAAATATAAAGGTTCCAGGTCATTAAACCACTATATTGAAGTAGCACCTTTCTTACCTAGTTATCTATCATTTCATTTATATAGGTAACAGTAAATTTAATGTCAACTGTAACATAAACAAAATGTTTAAATAGCAGTCATCTCATTAACAGTGATCAAATTACTTATTAAATAAGTATGAAAGTTTGAATATATGTTCATAAGGATGGTAGAGTGACCCATGAGTCTAAAATTTTAAATCATAAAAATCACTTACTTAGTAATATATTTCATTTTATATCCTATTTAAATTCATAACAGATAAAAAATATAAATTCATATGAACCAAGTTACCATGCTTATAGAAATACCTTTAGATATACAAACACATGAGAAAATAAAAGCAAATTAGATTGCTGTGTTTTGTGACAAGATTGCCTAAAGCTGAAAATTTAGCACATAAAATAAATAACACTGAGTCAGCTTGGTTTTGTTTCATATATTGGAAACTGCATATTGAAAAAAGGACAGAGAATATATGAGGCCAGAAATAAGAACCTTAAATTTGATAGAGAAACAAATTCTGTTAAGTAATCAAGTAATAATCTGATTAAGATTTTTTCATTAGGAAAGTTGCATTGAAACATAGTTTCTCATAATGGATTAAGCTATTAGTACAATCAGTCTCTATCTCTCTCTATTCTACAAAGAACATACACAACTATTTTAAACAGCCATATTTTTAAATAATGAAAATTGATCATGTCAGTTTATTTCATTTGTCTGGTGAATATAACATAAAATTAAAAAAATAAAGATACTAATATGGTCTTTTCAGTAATTGTTTAAACGGTTGTGTGTGTGTGACTCAGCACAATAATCTTATCTATTACTTATAAAAACTATTGGATGCAGTTTGAGAGAAGATCAAAATAAAAAAGAATGATACCCAATTTCTGTAATTTTCTATGACTAGCATTTCTTAACATCTTATAACAATATTAGGAATACTATTATATCCTTATAATTACAAAATTACCATGTCCCAAAAATGAACTCAGGAGGTGACTCATATAGAGTTGAAAAGTAAACATCATAGACATGGGAAGCAAGTCTAAATGTAAGACAGCATAGTGTTAAGATAGAGACGTTTGTGGAAATGCATTGGAGGCACATTCCAATTTATTATTTTGAAACAATATGCTTCATACGCTGTACATGGAAGCAAAAAATAACATAAAATGTCAATAGTTAAAATTCAACTATATTTATTATGAATATATCAATTCCAAAGAAGGCAAATCACGAGGCTCTAACTTCAAAATATTAAAAGACAAGAATTTGGATGCTTTGTTAGGTCTTTCAGTTGTGAGTTTTGAAAGTACAGGAAGAGTTGTTGTTATAACAAATACCATCTAAGGATCTTTAACATTAAAAGAATACTTAAAATGAAGTGATAAGTACCTTTGTACTGAAAGGATTGAAGAATATCTTTCAGGTAAGTCAATGGAAAGAAATGAGATAAAAATATTTTTTAGATATTTGGAAAATTCACATATTATGCTACAAAGATTAGCTCTGAATGCCAGAACATTTGAAAAACTTAAAAACTATGGATATTGAATCTCATAATTCCTTCTATCTTTTCATAGTAATAACACAGTTCAGAAGCTTTCTCCCCTCTTAGATTATGCAAGAAAATCTACTTACAAAAGAATCTAAGAAATATAATATTTACTTATGTAACGTAAGAGTGAAATGTTAATTTAATTTTAATATATGGTTTATTCTTGACCTTTTATGTAGTTTAATGGGTTAAATTTTGTTTTACAAAAAAATTCATAACATTATTTTAAGTAAAAGTGAAATAAATAAAAGTTATCTTTTCACTTAGGAGCTTAATAATTACCTTGTCGAATAAATGTGATATAGTCTTTTGAAACTATGAGAATGCCAACCATTTCTCATAATTATAAACTGACTAGAGTTTATGGATCATAAATTTTCATAACAAATAACTCTTAGTATCTCAGCAGCATTCAAGTACTTTAAAAAAGAGAAAATGACTTACTTTATCTCGTTAAAACATTTTACCCACTATAAATTAAAACCTCAACTACTACTAAAAAGCTGAAGATCAAGGGACAGAACTAGAAAAATCTACTGATTGCAGAACCATATTCCAAGAAGGACAAATGGCCCTTGTAACCAATCATACATATATCTTCCCATAGGATCTTTACTCTTGTTTGTTCAACTTTGAGTGCTTGGAAAGGAAACTGAAAAAAAGGGACACTTTGGAGAAGAAAGTTTGAACAGCAGGGAGATGGTGGATTGCAGTTCAAATGAAGATAATGACTCGGAGTGCTGGTTACCAATGCTTTAAGCATGGAAAAAAGTAGGTCAGCTGTTGTCATGGAAAGAAAAGATATAAGAAATTGTCATATGGAAATTTAATATCTAGTAACCCAATTAAACATATAATGTACAAAATGAGTTAGAAGGGAGACGTCTTCAAGTCTGGATAGGAATGTTTGCAGATGCCATGAGTTAGTAAAGAAAGTCTCCTTGCCAGTTATGTGACAGGTGTGTCAAAGTTGTTGGTCAGGGAATGACTGAGACTTCTAGAATTATAAAACCTTTTATCAATTATCTTATCTTTCTATTTAAGAAAAAAGAGTCTATCGCTGAAGTCATCAGTTTTTTTAATTGCAAAGTACAGAAATTATCTAGTTGGAACTTTATTAAAAATTACTCCCTGGTTGCTCATTTTTATAGTACCAGAATTCAGACTGCTTAAGAGAAAATGTACCAATAGTCTTAACCAGTTATAAACCCTATAAGCTATAATACTAGCTAACCAGGCAAATCATGCCCACTTATGCTTTAGTGGCATGAAGATAAGGTGATACTCAGGAGCTCTCTTATGGCAATTGAAGCCTGCTCTACAGGAAGTCCTTCATGACTGGTATTAACATTTCCATGAAAATCAACATGGTTGGACAAATCGTGACTCCTAGAGAGGCACTTACTACTGTCATTTAGCTAGATTAACAAAGTACCAAATTGCCATCTAAATATTTATGCTTATTTCCAAAGATAAAGGCTGCTTCTAGCCTTAATCAGATAAACCTCTTTAGCTGCACCAGTTGGAGTGAATACAGAGATTCAAGATGAAAATAAATGGCATATTGACTGCTGTACTGTAAACAAAGCATTTGTACCCCCACCCCAAGGCTGAGGAAATACTACCAAAGTGAGCTCAGAAAGAATGTAAACGCAAATGAGGAAGGAATTGTGAAATGTCATTTTCTGAACTAGGCATAGCTATTGGAAACAATAGATCACACCTGTTGTAGTTACCTATGCCAGTCCTGCAGAAGACTAGGCATTCCAGCACTCATGGATGGCAAAGAACCTTAAAGTACTTCATTCCTACCTTTGGATTTGGTGGTTACTGTTTGATTCTGAAGGAGAGGGGGTCAGTTTCTCATGAGTAAGCCATTCAGTCTTCAAATCATAGTTGCAAACTTATGGTCACATAGCTGGTTTTGATTAAACCAATAGGACAGAAATGAAATGTAAACATATTAATGTGGAAAAGTCAATTTTAGGAAGGAAGATCTGAAGAAACAGGAGGAAGAAAAGAGAGAAATGGATGAGAGTAAACAAAATGCATTATATACATGTATAAAATTATCTATAAACAAATTTAATTAATAGGTCAGTCATGTAAGGTAACAATGCTTGTTAATTTAGCAAACATTAGAATTCAGCAATTGATATATGTCAAAGAAGGACATAGAGAAGAGCAGAGTTACTCTAATTGGTAAGGAGGAAATGCTTGGTATTGGTGACCTTTCATATTTTCAGAATAATAGGATTTTTACTTGTTTTTATAAATGTAGATGAAAAACATGAGTTACAACAATTGTTATCCATAAATAGAATTATATTAGATAGACCTGAATTTCATCATATAGAAAAATCCTGGGATATTACAGATTTCATCTTAATAACCTCTCATATCCTCTTCTTCCTTCTCCTCCCCTTTTCTCTCCTCCTCCCTTTGCTCTCCTTTCCTTCTTTCTCCTCCTCCTCCTCTTCCTCCTCCTTCTCCTCCTCCTCCTCCTCCTCCTCCTCCTCCTCTTCCTCCTCTTCTTCCTCCTCCTCCTTCCTTCTCCTCCTCCTCCTCCTCCTCCTCCTCCTCCTCCTCCTCCTCCTTCTTCTTCTTCTTCTTCTTCTTCTTTTCTTCTTCTTCTTCATCTTTGTCTTCTTCTCACCCCTGTCCTTTTCTTTCTTTCTCTATGCTTTACTTTCTTGATATCATATTGACTATAATGAGGCATGAAGATTTTCTGAATCGGACTTCATCTCCTGGGACTCTCCGAGCATCCTAGCAGGTTCTTCCTTGCCACAGCCCTACAAACTTCTGTAACACTAATCAAATGGAATTTCACATGAATGTATCCCGGTTTTTGCTAGAGATTCAAAGCCATGGAATATTGTAACAGAGATTATTATTTATATAAAGGTTAATTTAACTAAGACTATCAATAGTGAAAACAGAAACAATATAATATTTGTGTAGGTAAACACTTTACTAAGGAGTTACAAACTAATATGTAATGTTCTGAAGTTTATGCTCAGTTTAGGAGAACTCCACAATGTCCACATCATTATTAGAATTTAGAAATAAATGTCAATATTCTCTTCATTCTTAGCGTGACTTCCGCACCATTCTGTAAGAGCTATGCTTGAGTGAATGTATTGTAAGACTATACATTATTTTATGAATATTAGGATAATGCCTTACATTCTAGATATTTTGAATATCTATACATTGAACTTAGATACTCAAATAATGTAAATCTGATTCCTGTCTTTACACACTCAGACATCGACATTCCTGATGACTCTCTCGACCTGCATTCACTACTAATTCTGTAGTCCAGGTATGATTTTGCCTTTTGTTTATAGGATCACTTATCAAAAGCAGTTAATATTAACTACTGCCAGTTCTCAAGTGCATGTATTTATGAGTGTCATACATTTGTTGGCTATAAACACATTTTAAAATCCATCTATGTTCACGATAGTGAAGAAGTGAGATGATTCATTTAGAGACCACAAGATGAAAACAGCGGGGTCCTGATGCTTTGTTCCTTCCAAGCCTCTGTTTGGCTCAATGATTTCTTACACTTTATCATTTGATTTTTGGTTAGAGAATATAATAACTAAAAATACTTTACCAATGGTATTGAAAACCTAATTTTGCCATTTATTTGATAATGATTTATTAATATTTAGGATTAAGATATTGAAATATGGCATTGGATATGTGAGATTATTTTATCTTGTCATAATGATATATATATATGAATATTCATAAACTATATTTTGTTGCTTCCATGTGTGTGTGTGTGTTCATGTACAGTGGTGAGAATAGGATATGGAACTCCATGAATCTTAAGTAAGAGATATTTGCAGGACAGTAAACTTGTAAACTTGCTAGACAAGTGCTGGGATCTAATATTTGGTCCCCATGATTCTCAACATTTGACTTAACCACTAAGTCATCACCCTTGTTGCATGCTATATGTTTAATATTATTGCAAAAAAGTCAATCTTTCAAAATAAAAGTATAAATATTTACCCTTTATTACTTTATCTGAGTAATAATGTCAACCTATATTAAATACATGTTTTAGGGTGACTTTTCTAGAAGATGAGTCATTGCTATCTAGCTATACTATGACATATATATATACATATATATATGATTATATATATATATATATACATATACATACATGAATATATAGAAAAAAGATTCATGGTGATCCATAGATATTTTTCAGATCTGAGGGCCTGATTTTTGAGTTTGAGACCCAGAACTCAGATGAAATAATAATAATAATAAAAAACAGACTCCTGGCTACACCTGTAATCCCAATATTTGTACTATAAGACTGGACGTAAAACCAATAGAATTTTCTAGACTTGTTTGTAAGATAGCCTGGAATACACAGCATGACTGAGGTATGATAAACCATGACTCAACAAGGGAAAAGGGAGAAACTGATTCCAAATTTCCCTGAGACTGCCACACTAATAATATGGTGTGGGTATGGCAACACTCACAAAAAGATTTTGAAGACTAGAAGGAGAAAAGAAATGTCTACACCCCTACTCTAATCTTCAAAAATCAGCTTGTCATTTTGAGAAGGACAAAGAAATAAAGACTACACTTTAGATGTAAAAGTTAGCACCAAGTGCACCACAATGAAATTTAGTGTTCAGCTATACTCTGCACTACGTTATGGTGACCACCTTAGGGAGATAACCAAATGACTGGCTCAATCATTCACCTTTCCTCCAAATCTGGAAAGCAGAAAAGTGAGATTCCACTTTAAAAGAAGAAGGGCGCCAAGCTGAAGATGTTTGCTTGTACCCTCTGTTGGGTCCTCAGTGGAAGTTATGTAGAAAACCAAGAACCTTATACTAAGACCAGAATATGCAGCCAACATTTTTAGACATGTCTTGATGATAGCAAACCTCACATTGGTAAGATAGATTCAAGCATCAGAAGACATATTTTTTAGAGAATTTGCAGAGACCCTAGGACCTACCAAGTTTTACACCAAGATTGTACTGTCTTGTATTGTGCTGCGCTGTAGGACTCAGATAAGAAAGGATCAGCTTGGAAATAGCCTGACAGGCAAGGAGTTGTCTACACTGCCATTCCACTATTTTCAGAGAACATAACTATCCTCAGAGAAGTAATAGCAGTACTCTGGACATTCAGAAGCATCAGAAAGAGATATATACCCTATTGGGTCAGACACATGTATCCCATCACATCTCCATGATGTAGCTATGCTTTCCAGAGGTTTTTTATGTTCTTGTGACTTTAAGACAAAGCTTATTTTCAACTTTTAAACCAAGAACAGTCTTCACTAAGAGGACACCTACATCAGAGTCATGAAGAGTTTTATTTTTGTCCTGGGGATAGGGAAGGATTAAAAGCAATAATGTTCCCAGTGAATAGGCAATCTGGTCATTTTTCCACAGCACAAGTACATAAAAGCCATGTCCTGGCATAGACTCTGCTCAGTGAGATTCTCTGCGCAGTAAACTCTTACTCACTGCTGATGGTGATCTTTCTTGCTCTTTTATTTTGATAAATCACTTTTCCATCTAATGCCTGAATGTGTCTCATCATTCTTAGAGATCCTGACAGTGTCAATACAGTCATCTGACATTCACCTGTGTTGCTTCAGTTTGGTCTGAACTTTGCTCTCCTCCATGCAGAGATGATTCCCTGGGATATGAGCAAGTGTTATTTGTTCAGTAAAATTTGGAAAGATTAGTTAAACTGAAGGGGAAGGGACAGTGTTGATTGTCAAAGGTTCTAGAGAAAATCAGCAATGAAGGTCAACACACAGTGAGAATAACATAAATTTTACAGAATTTTGCTTTGAGAGGAAAAGATATATGGGTTCAAATGTTGAGAAAAGTGTCCATTAACCATGGAAGTTTTCATAAATAATGAGGAAGCCAATTGATTCAGGACATAGTCATAAAATTGCTCCTGTAGTAAACAATCATGCGACAAACTGTGTTACAGGAGGCATAGGAATTATAAATGTTTGTTATATGATTGGGTAGTTACATACCAGTTTGGGTTCTGGTTTGCAATATTTCAAACGAGTAAAATGTATGTATTGAAGTATTGTTTTGTAGATTTTATAAAGAATTTGGAAGTCTAACAAATTTAATAGCAAGCCAGTGGTATTCATTGTTATTGTTCATTAGTTTGTTTTATTTGAGAATAGCATTTGTCATTCATTATTTGCAGGGCAAAAATGGTTTAATATACAACATGAATATGTTCAGTTACTGGAAAGATCTGAAGCTACTCACAGGCATTATTATGTCTTATTAATATTGGCTGATTATGGCAAGTACAATAAAGTGTTTTAAATATAGAGTAGATATTTGCACATTATATTGACTGGTAAAAAGATGTACTCATAGAAAGACAAAATGTCTGCCTGATAAGAAGAATGTCCATTTGGATACAGGCCCAAATGTGGTATGCTTGAGGCAGATGGACTCTCACTTTCCTCAGTAATCACCACATTTAGTTCCATAGAAGCTATACAAGTTTGTATTCCCACCTGATGATGGATGTTATAAAGTAGTTCTACACTAGCTCAGAACTGAGTATAATAAAGGGTTCTTTATTCAGAGGCTGACTCACAGATCACAGTCCTCTGCATAAATGGGGACAGCAACTGAATCTAGCAGCCAAGAGAGAGAGAGAGAGAGAGAAAGAGAGAGAGAGAGAGAGAGAGAGAGGGAGGGAGGAAGACAGAGAGACAGAGAGACAGAGACAGAGACAGACAGGGAGAGACAAACACACACACACAGAGAGAGAGAGAGAGAGACAGAGAGAGAGAGAGAGAGAGAGAGAGAGAGAGAGAGAGAGAGAGAGAGAGGGAGAGAGAGAGATTTATAGTATAAGATACCACACACAAGTGGGCTGACATCTTAAAGGTTATTGGCTTGAAGGAGTTCCCACAGCATCCACCATCAATGAATGAGTGTTCCCCTAACTCCACATACTCACCAGTATTACAATTTGTTTTTGTTTTTTGTTTGTTTGATCCTGGCCACCCTGACCAGTGTAGGTTGAAATCTCAAAGTGGTTTTTATTTGCATTTCTTTGGTGACTAATTCCTTGAACAGTACCTTAGGAGATTGCCAGACATTTTATTTGCTAAAAGTTCTGTTTGGATTTCTAGCACATTCAAATTGTATTATTTGTTTTCATGATGTTCAGTTTTTTTAAATTATTTCTTTATTTTTGATATTAGATATCCACTGGATATGTAACTTATAACAATCTTTTCAAATTCTATATCCGGACATGGTGTTTAAATGGTGGTGTCCCTTGCCATACAGAAGCTCTTCAGTTTGAAAAGGTGCCAAATATTGTTTTTAATTTGTTTGTTTGTTTGTTTAATTAATTTGTTTTTAATGCCTATACTAGCAGTGCTCTGTTCAGAAAGTCTTTTTCTGTGAGAGTGAGATCAAGGTTATTCTCCACTATCTCTTCTTTCAGGTTCAGTATATCTGTTCTTATGGTAAGACATTAGATTCATCTGGAGTTTAGGTTTTTGTCTCATAATGTGTATGGAACTCTTTGATTCTGCAGTTATCTAGTTCAACCAGAACCATTTATTTGAGGGTGCTGTCTTTTTTTAGTGCGTATTTCTGTCTTCTATATAAGAACAAGTAGGGTGTTCATAGATGTTTGGACTCGTGTGGGACTTCAATTTTATTCCATTGGCCAATATGTGAAATTTTATGCCAATATGATGTTATTTATATGAATATGTTCTTCAGGGCAATTTAAGATTGAGCATGGTGATTCCCACAAAGGTTCTTTTACTTTTGTCAACTTCTTTTTCTTTGTTTGTTTGTTTGTTTGTTTGTTTTCAAGATAGGGTTTCTCTGTATCTTTGGATCCTGTCCTGGAACTAGTGTCAACTTCTCTCTGAGAAAGAAATCAATAAGATTATATCGGGTACAAAATAACTTCAAGCTACTATATTAGTAATTATCTGAAAGAAAAACAAAATGAGATTAGTAAAGGTATTACTCTGATCATTTCTTTGACCTGTGTAAGTGTGTCTTAACTGCACTGAGTTTATTTAAAATGTCCCCCATTAGCCACATCATTTTCATATATTCATACTATTTTTCATTTTGGAATTTATTACTTATAACCATCTTTTTCTGTTTGGTGGTCTAAATTTTCTTTCTTCTCCATAAGTTCAGAGTAGTAAAAGGAAACTGTTTTCTCTTTTGATCACAACTTGGTGTTTTTTTTTTTCAGAATGGTGTCTAATAGTAAGAAGTATGGGCTTCTGTCAATTAATCATGAAGTAAATCTGTGAGAAAAAATATTTGAAGGACAGTATGAAGTTGAATTTCCTAAAGAGAGAGCTTGGAAAACTAATATGCTAGATGAAAAATGCTTTGTACAAAAGAGTACTTAAAAAGGTTTCACTTGAGTAACCTATAATAATAAGACACTGTTTAAATAATTAAACTATTATTATATGCATAAAATAGCAATCTAATTTTAATTCAGTTACTATGCTAGCATTTTCACCAAGATAAAAATAATTTGAGTCAATTTTTCTAGTACATATTTGAAAGTAGAAAATATTTTTACATTGTTTCAAAATTCAAAATTTGTTGTATTTACTTTATTCCATTTATATTTTTAAAGACAATATGTGCAGCCGGGCGGTGGTGGTGCACGCCTTTAATCCCAGCACTCGGGAGGCAGAGGCAGGCGGATCTCTGTGAGTTCGAGGCCAGCCTGGTCTACAAGAGCTAGGTCCAGGACAGGCTCTAAAAAAGCTGCAGAGAAACCCTGTCTTGAAAAACCAAAAAAAAAAAAAAAAAAAAAAAAGAAAAAAAGGAAAAATAAGACAATATGTGCAACTGAATAAATCTTTACATGTGGGTCTTAGAGTGTTTTCTGTAGAAGTGGAAGTATCTGAAATACAGTCAAACATCAATTTTTACTAGGTTTGAATCTAACTACTGGTTAATTTTTTATCTTCTAATTCAGTATTCATGTAATTTTCAAGGTCATTACCAAGTATATTCAGAATTGAAAAGCACTTTACCTATGCTTATGTAACAAGGCAGGTGAAAAAAGGGTTTAATCTACCTTCTTGGTTTATTTCTATTTCTATAAACAATGCCCTTGTCTAGTACACTTAGTGTTGTGTATCTCACATTTTATTTTATATGAGTAATCTTGTTGTTTAAATAGCCTGGGAGAAACTATTGAAAGTCTGCATCGTGCCCCTCAGCCAAAGAAAATTGAAACAAAACATGCGCTATAGAGAACATATACATCTTTAAATAGAAATCTCATTGAACAGAAGCACACACAAAACATAAACAGAGTTATATATGCCTCCATTTATTAAACTATTCTAACCTGAGGCTCATTGAAACGTTATCTAGCATTACCCTGAGGAACACAATTCAGTATAAATTACATTAGTGTTTAACACAAACTTATATTGGGAATTTTATTTCTTTTTTTTTTTTTTTTTTTTTTTTTTTTTTTTTTTTTTTTTGGTTTTTCGAGACAGGGTTTCTCTGTGGCTTTGGAGCCTGTCCTGACATGATGCAAGATTGTGTGCTTTGACATAACCCTACATTTTTGCAGAAAATAACAATTACTCTAAAGCTAATATTTTAGAGTATAAAAAACATTTTGGGCAATACTCCTTAAAATATAAAAATCTCTATAGTGTATTATGGCATTGGAGAAGACATAATAAAAACCTTATTTGAGATTATTTATCCAGTTAAGCAGAATACTTCATATTTCTGACCTTAACACATAATGACACATACTTGTATTAACATAAAATCAAACATTAATTACAGTAATGATTCATATGAATAAGTTCATCTTAGCAATATTCCTTGAGTATAAAGTTGTAAGATTTTATAATTTAGGAAGAAATAATTTATCTTAAATTTAAAAAATAAGTATATTTCATGGGTTATTTTTATTTTTATTAGTAAATTTTATTGGTGTGTTTTCATGATTTTGATCTTTTTAAGAATTACCTCAATATCTCAATCTTTTTATTCAGATAGTAAAATAGAAATAATTTTGACTGTTTTATATTATCATCATTAAGATATTCAAATATATATATTTTCAATATACTTAAGGTTATGTTTTATTGTTTTAAAAGAGTTGTTTTTGGGACTCATTCCTCCTACTGTGTTGCCTCATCCAGCATTAGGAGAAGAGGAACTTAGTCTTACTTGATATACCTTGGCTGGCTGATATTTTTTGGATGCCTACTTTACCCGAAGAGAAAGAAGATGAGGAGTGAATGTGTTAGAGGGGTAGAGGGGAAGAAGGAGAGTGAGGAATTTGGAAGAGGGGGAGGGAAACAGAACTTGATTGGATGTAAAATAAAAAGATTATTTTTATTTTTTTCTCATCTTATTTTAATGTTAGATTGTATTACCTTAAAGATTTATTTTTAAATGCACATAGGTGTGTGTGTGTGTGTGTGTGTGTGTGTGTGTGTGTGTGTGTGCGCGCGCGCGCATGGGTGATCATTTGTGAATGTAGTTGTTCTTTTAGTCCTTAAAATTGGAACACCCTGGATCTAGAGATACAGGCAATTGTGAGTAACCTGATGATGAAGATGATATTCGACCATAGTTACTCTGAAAAAAAAAAACAGTGAAAGCTCTTAAGCATTAAAATGTATATGGAGCCCCTCAGTATTTTAGACCCAGATCTTGCCTTTCCACTCCTTCCATTGCAAACCTAGAAGATGATCAAAACTTGACAGAGGTTTCAAAGAAGTTGCATTTATTTTGATGAAAATCCAAAAATGCTTGTTTGGATGTACTTGACAGGAAAGCTTTTGGAAGTCTCCTTGCATCATTTTGCAATGTATTCAGATAGTAATGAAGTCACCGTGATTCATTTGTCCACTAATAGACAATCACTAGGAATAGATACCAATTTTCAAACAACCAGTCCTCAGGCTTTTAAATTTTACCATTTAAAAGTCAAGCAGTAAAGTGTTACACTTCATTGCTACATCTGCATCAATAAGCATGCATATTAAGTTTATGGTTAAACAATAGACTACTAATGGTCAGTATTTCAAAAGTGAATGTGTGGTCTCAAAATTATTGACTTGAAACAATTGTATTGCATCTTAGCTTCTAAACAAATATCACTATCTTGTAATTTTAGTAACGTATATAAAGATGACTTGAGTAGGTTTTATTTCTGCTTATCAAAATGTACTATGTTTTCCACTGTTCACAGAATTACATGGGTTAGATCTGTGATTTAACTTCCCTCACAATAAAATATTTTTATTAATTATTTGGGAATTTTGTACAAGGCACCCTGATCAATTCCCATTTCTCCCAAGTTCAACCTTCCACACTTGCAACCCTCTCAAACAAAAGTCCAATTTATGTTACCCATATACTTTTGGAACATGGTCAAGCTCCCAGATGATAATCCCTTAAAGAAATTGAGATCTTCCTACATACTCTCCAAAGAAAATCATCATTCTGCCTCCAGAAAACATGTTGATGACACAAGCAGTGTTGCCACTGGAAACCATGTAGAAATTCATGACACATGCTACCACTGGCTACTATGCTCAAAGCAGATATGTCTGCAGTAGCAACAATGACTGTAGATTAATAACTGAGAATGATTTTTATATGCCCCCTAAAAGGAGAAATAAAGAAAGGAAGGAAGGAAAGAAGGAAGGAAGGAAGGAAGGAAGGAAGGAAGGAAGGAAGGAAGGAAGGGAGGGAGGGAGGGAGGGAGGAAATAAAAGAAGGAAGGAAGAGAGAGAGACACACAGAGACGCAGAGACAGAGACAGAGAGACAGAGAAGGAAAGAGGGAGGGAAGAGAAAGGAAACTATTGAAGAGAGTCCTTAGAAATAGTGGGTAAATATGCTGAAGTGCAGGTAAATATGTTGAAGTGTAGCTCTTCAACACGATGGTTTAAACCTTACAAACGTACTCAGGGTAAGGTGACTGGGGAGTAGGTTCTTCTTGGAGACTATGAAATGACCTTCTTTATTGGAAAAGTAACATGGAAAAACACCATGAAGCATCTAGGAAGTGAAATCAATGTCTGTCCATCAAAATCTAGTATTCTTAGTAATGTAGCTGAAAGTACTAAATCATTTCCACCATGTAAGTTAACTTGGAGGTGTAGGAGTCATTAGAGCCTCCAGATGAGAGTATACTCTTCCTGATGACAGGATTGCAGCCATATGCTGCTCATAGAGAAAAGGACAGTTTGTTCTTAGAGTGTTGTCCTAGCAAGTCAACCAGGCTCCAGGGGAAATCCATACATCCCAGACTATAAGGGTTGTGCAATTTGGATTTGACAGATTGTAATCAAGCAAAGAATTAACTGTGCAGTGGTGGCACACACCTTTAATCCAAGCACTTGGGTGGCAGAAGTAGGTGAATCTCTGTGAATTTGAGGCCAGCCAGTCTATAAGAGCTAGTTCCAGAATAGGTTCTAAAGCTACAGAGAAAACTTGCCCTGAAAAAAAAAATATATGAATTAAAATAGGCAAAGAGTAAATTACCAAAACATAAAGGTAATTAGAAAAGTGGGCATCTGGGAGAGATTGAAGTAGGGAAGTTAATCTGATCAAAGCACACTGTGTGAATTTCTCTGATATGACTTACAAAAAGTAAAAAGAAAAGAAAAAAGAGAAATATTCTAAGAATTATTGAAAACAGTGATACATGGAAAATGGTTTTATAACACCACAGATTAAATTATTATTATTTTATATTTATCTGTAAACAGAGACTGTTCATTCATTTTGTAGCCACCCAAACCCAAGTAATAGCACAGAAAATATATTAATTACAAACAATACTAGTTGGCCAACAGCCTAGGCATATTTTTAAGATCTAACTCTTAGATCTTAAATTAACCCATTATTCTTGCCTGCGTTGGACACATGGCTTGGTATCTTTTATGAGTGAGGCATTCTCATCTTTCATCCTCTGTGTCTGGGTGACAAGTACAGACTGACCTTTCCTCTTCCAAGAATTCTTCTATTCTGGTTGCTTTGTCTATATTTCCTGCCTGGATATTTTCCAATTCATGATTTATTGAGCCAATACAAATGACAAATTCTTACAGATACAAGACCATTGTCACACAGTACTTCCCCGGCCCTTTTTTCCCCCAAACCAAAAACTCTGAATCTAATCACCTTTGTTTGGGTTTGTTTTGACCTTATATATAACAACAAAAAGCAACATTCTAAACAAAGACAAAAATCCATAATCCATTTTTTTTGGAGGGCGTAGATTTTAGGCTATTTTCTGCTGATCAAATGTACTGAAGTTTTATGGGGACCTAAAGAAAACTTTAGTTATGGTCACATTCTGACTGGACTATTCTGTGAGGCTTAATCAACTCAGTCTTTTTTTCTTTTCTTTTTCTTGATTTAATTTTGGTAAATGGTACTTATAATCATCTCAGTCTTGGGGTGGTTTTGGATATATAACTCAGAGAAAAATCCCATATAGTTCCTCTGAAATGTTGAACCATAGGGGTCTTCCATTTTTATTGGAGATTTTTTTAGTGGGACTTACTTTGATCAACCTGATTTTTCTTCACCCAGAATGAATCCACAGCCTCTAATTTCCTATGGAAACAAAAGCAGAACCTCTTCTCCAAAGCAACATATCTATTGACTTAAATTTTGAAGTCAAGGCATTTTGAAAATATGTGTGTTGGATTAATCCAGAAAAACTTATAATCAAATGTCTTTCAGCAGCCTTTGTTCCTTTTCCTCAGCCATCAAACAATTCAATTACAAAACAATAACATACTGCATCTAGATTCTCTGTATATTTTCCACCTTTACATGGCTTTATTTCTAACTCGATTTTTTCATTTTTTTTATCTTTGGTGTTTTGAGAAAGGTCTTCTTTGTTTATTGTTGGCTGTCCTGGAACTGACTCTGTAGACCAGGCTGTCACTGAACTCACAGATAAATATGGAAGCTACAAAATAAACCTACACTAGCTGAGAATTGATTATAATAAATTGTTTATTTAGAGGTAGACTCACACATTACAGTTTTCTGCATGAATAAGGAACAGGAACTGAATCCAACAGCCAGAAGAGAGAGATCAAGTCCACACTTTATCCAGCATTTATAGTTTAACATTTATAGTTTAAAAGCTCATGCCCAAGTGGGATGGTATCTTAAAGGCTACTGGCTAAAGGAGTTCCTACAACATCTCCCCCTTTTGTTTAAATAATAGACTTCCAAACCCAATATAAAACTATACGAACAGATATCAAGTATAAACAAAATCAAACAAGAAACATATGCTAAATGTTTCAATTATTATCCTATCCTAAGGATTCTAAGTCTTGTATTAGAAATAGCTTCGCCAAGTCATGAAAGGAAAGTAACTATGACTATGTAGTCTTCAATCCCATCAAAGGCCTGAGAATGGAAATAATATTTCTTGTATAGACAAGAAGTGTAACCAAGCAACTTCTAAAATATGCAATAAATGACAGAAAAAAAATGATTATCTGGGCAATTACTCAAAATCTTATTTGCAACTTTGGAACAACCAACTCTGGCTAAGGCCTAGAGTAACTGACAGACCATTTTTCAAAGGAAGCAGAGTTTTTAGAACCATCTTAACCTTGGCAAGATTCGACAGACTTTTTTCTTATATCCTGCTTGTCCTGTCCCGACACCATACACTTTGTCAGTGGTTAAGGCATGGGCAATTTCTTGAACAAAGGCTAGTTTTTGACAGAAAGATACTCCAAGTGGAGTGTCTCTGGTGCTCAACATTCTCTCGGAAATATATTGGTGCTTCCAGGAGCAATTGTGTCTCATGTCAATAGAACCCTAAGTTATTTAAATGGCATATTCTACAGTTTTTTGAAAATGTCAAAGATTACCTATCTATCCAGAATATAATCCCTATGTATATAGAACCTGAATAGCCTAACTGTAAAGTATGATAAACATGAATGACTATAGACCTAAAATACTTAATACTTGTATAACTAACTTCATATCAAATGAATATCAAATATAAATATCAAATAAAGACTGACTTCATATCAAAATAATAAACATAAACAATCTTTAAACAACTGTGCATCATATGAGAACAATGACCTCAAAATGTAAACAATGTATACACATCTTGGTCAGAGGTAGATATCTATAGTGCAAATGGTAAATATGTCCTAAAATTGTATCAATATACAAATTGTCTCTAAGCAGAGGTAGAAGCATGTATGCACACAATATGACCAAATAACTTTTCTTAGGTGTACAAATATTGCTTGGTTTTTTTTTTTTTTTTTTTTTTTTTTGGTTTTTCGAGACAGGGTTTCTCTGTAGCTTTGGAGCCTGTCCTGGAACTAGCTCTTGTAGACTAGGCTGGTCTTGAACTCACAGAGATCCGCCTGCCTCTGCCTCCCGAGTGCTGGGATTAAAGGCGTGAGCCACCGCCGCCCGGCACAAATATTGTAAAGAGAAATAGGAGTATGTGCATTACAAATTAAATTTGTACCAATTTACAAGAATCTATACCAATGTAAATTGTCTATAAATAATAGCTCATAAGTATTCACTCTATTATTTACTATAGTTAATTAATACTTTGATAGTTTGCATAAGCTTACACTAATCTACCTATTATCCCATTAAATTTCCTTTTGATTTCAAAGAGATCCCTGAACCTACATAATTTCCACCCCACTCCTATACCAGATATAACTTTGTTGAGGAGGGGACATCTTTGTCTAGAATTATACTCTAAGAAGTTTACTTGTTTGTTTCCCAGAAGCCTGACAGCTCATCCCCAAAATAATAAAACACTGTTTGGCCTGTTAGCTCTAGCTTCTTATTGGCTAGCTCTTACATATTAATTTAACCCATCTTCATTAATCTGTGTATCACCATGAGTCTGTGGATTACTGGGTAAAGTTCAGGAATCTGTCTTTGGTGGGGTTATATGGCTTCTCTTTTACTCGTCCTCCTTTCTCCCAGCATTCAGTTAAGTTTTCCCTGCCTACCTAAGTTCTGCCATATCAACAGGCCAAGGAAGTTTATTGATTCACAATGGTATTCACAGCTTATAGAAAGGAATCCCACATCATCTCATCTTTTCTGTTTACATAAAAAGAAAGGCTTTATCTTTAACAGTAAAATTAAATATAACAAAACAGTTATCAAGTAATAATGACAGTTACAATATAGATATATACTTTCTATCTATTTTTCAACTCCATCAAAGACTCCAGAAGAATATAATATTACCTAAATAAAAAAGAAGTTCATTGTAAGCAACTTCCAAAACTCTATAATTGACAGAGACATCTCATTGCCTGGGCAGTCACCCAAAGTTTTGTGTACCATTGAGACATCCATTTTTAGCTTACGGGCCAATGGTATCCAGCAGACTTTTCCACAATGTAAGAGATTTCAAAGAAAGTTCCATCTATATTGGAAGTATGTCAGTAACTTTTTTCTGTGTGCTAAAAAATGTCTAGCAGACTCTTTCATGAGGCAGGACCCCAAAGGATCATCTCACCTTTAGACAAGTTTCTCTGTGGCTACTGCATGTTCAGTTCACCCAACATACCATCAAGCAGTACAGGCAAGGGCAGTTCCTTGCCCAAATGGCTAATAAACTTCAAATGCCCATCTTCCTCTTGAAGTAGCTTGGTACTGCCAGGAGCAGATGTGTCTCACTGTTATGAAAGGTCCTAAGCTCTTAAAAAAATTTTAAATGCCATATTCTGAAGGTCTCTGAAAGATTTGAAGAATACCTATCTAACTGAAATATATCTCTATATAACTAGAAAATTTAACTGACTAAAAGTTTGACTATTATGGAGGATTATCTATTACCTATATTTCTTATTCCTATATTTCTTAATTATGCATTACATTTTTAAATGAGCTGGACAAATATAATATCTTAATCAAGATTAGAAATACATATATACAGAATAACAAAATTGACCTCCAGTTTGTCTCAATAGACAAAGATCCATACCAATGCAGAGTATTTATCTCTATATCATATCTCCTTTTAATTGTAAACAAATATTTATAAACAACATTTGGGAATATGGGTGAGGTTTTCTCCAAACTGTTTCCTGTTTATTGGGTGGAGTAATTTTTGAGGAGTGTTCAAGGTAACCATTCAGGTGGTCTTTGTCCATCAAACCACATTAGCCTGGAATGAATCCACAGGTTCTCATACTCTGGGGAAACAAAAGAAGAACCTCTTTTCCAAAGCAACATATCCTTAGAAACAAATTTATTTTATTTTTATTAGACACTCAGTTGGAGTCAGAGTGCATTGCTCTAATCTTATCCTCACCTCATCAGTGCTCACTCAACCTTATGGACTATGTCTGTCTTATGTTGATTTGCCAGAAAAATTCTTACCTGTCATTGACTATCATCCCTTGAAGAACACTATACCTGGAGTGGAGGGATCTCTGGCCATAACCTTTTAGATTTTTGTAAGCCATGCATGCCTCACCACTTTGGAGGGTTGCTTTCAGGATGTCTAGGAGCCATTAATGCCTATAAGGTCACATGTTGTTTCCTGATATGCTGTAGGAGACACTTAAACCGAACACAAATTAGGGGTACCACCCCACCCAGTGAGGCATATTAATATTCATGAAGGGTTAAATAACCCTTTTATGTTTTTCTTTCAGACTTGACCTATAAACAAAGTATCCAGTTATAAGGGGATAACTTGGGTTTGATTTACATTTAGTATTATTTGGGTCATTGTGAAGAATAATTACTGAAACTTTGTTAGCAAATCAACAACTGTCCAATTTCCTTTGATGTATTTGGACAGTTGTTAATTTGCTAAAGCTAGACTTCTTTAATAAGTCAATTTATTGTGCAAGGTTTAGTATAGCACTATGAAAATTATTATTTATTATTTTTCTGTTTTTGAAGCCTTAGTTGAGGCTTGTATAACTTTATAAAGTATGTGAGCTCTTGTAGTATTTTGCATAACAACAATAGCAGCTGAAGCACTCCCAAATATTATAGTAATTATTGTCCCTTTAATGAGGATGGTGATGCCAAAGTCTCTTCTGATTTAGGTAAGCTGAATAATTTAAACTTTATGATAGCAGGATGAATTAAAAATTGGTAACCAAATAAAGGGGGTATATGAATCAGTACAACCCAACAACCATATGTCACTCTCCAACAGGTTATTAAGTAACAGCAGGAGTTAATACTGGTCAAATCACCTGATAGCTTGAACCCAGTACCATTAATTACAATAAAGCAGAATGAGGGTTTAACACATACCAGGGTAGGTGGAATTTTGTAGTTTGATTTTAGAGATAATTTTAATGTTGATTCCAAAGAACTATCAAAAATATAATAGCCTTGTACTATTGGACACCTTATAGGAAGAACATTGACCTATAATCCAAATAGGTGTTAGCACACCCCCAAAAGTGACGGGTTGTGGCCAACACAGAGTTCCTACGAGAAAATGGTGTAGGCTCCTTGGAGAAGGTAAACCAAGGGACTCTCTTTCATATTCATAATTTAGTAGTCTCAAATATTTGGAATGGCTGAGTGACCAGGTTACAGTCATCCCCTGCAACAGGCAGTTGTAACTTGATAGAATATTTATGGGCATGTTGAACATAAGGGAAGCAATATTCTTTTTGGTTCTCCTATGCCATCTGTCTTACTAGATAGCAGAGTCAGAACAGTGGCACTGTTAAGCCCTCTCATAGATCCCATTCTTTAGTTTCCCCTAAAGTCCTTGTAATTAATCCTAAATAATTGTATGCATGGGGAAGCATTAGAATTCTTTCAAACTTTAAAGCAAAATAATTGATTAATCTCTCAAGATCCATTTATTGGAGCTTTAATATTAACCATAGATGCATAGGGTAGCTTGGGTGTGGCCAACTTATCTGTGCTGGTCCCATTTTTCATTTGATCATTAGTTGCCCTGAGGCCTTGTAACAGTTGATACTTTCCATACATTTTTTGGTGTGTTAAAAGTAAGGGTGTTGTGTCTGCTAGCAGATAGTTCTATATGACCTAGGTTTAGCTGCTTACACACCAATTTCTTTAAAATGGACAGTTTGGGTTCAATAATAAACCACTGTTCCACTCAGATGACTTGACCCAAGTGCCATTTAATAACAATAGGATTAAGAAGTGGGATGTTGAGGAAGGATGTCCTTAGAAGGGAATGAGTATCATGAGTGGATATATGATCTATCATACCCACCTTCTCATGGACCATGATGTCACCAAAGAAGCATGATCATCCATTATGAGGACAACATTGATATCTTTCAGGAAAATCTCCCCCTCAGATTCTGAGGTACAGTGGATGTAGTAGGCTGAATTACACCTGTTTCCTCCCAGTGTGCAGGGCAGGTGGTCAGTTTTGAGTCTCGTTGCCCTCCCACATCACTATTGCCATCCAGGTTTAAATTTCCATGTGGGAAGCAGAGCACCTCATTATCAGTAAGTATAGTGGCATCCACATCCATGTCTACCAGTCCAGCTATTTAAGGGTTTGCCCATTTAAAAATATAGTTATCATGGGGGATCAGGGAAAAATTGGCAATGCCCAATATATTTTTGGATTAGGTGTTCCTCTTTTTACTTGTGGTGCTGAGAAATACCTGCCTGGAGTTTATGGGAGCTCTTTTTTTATATGGTTTATTTTTTTATATTTAAAAATTTCCATCTCCTCCCCTCTTCTTCCCCCTTCCCTCCCCTCCCCTCCACCCATACCCCCCGTCCCTCCCTCTCAAGGCCAAGGAGCCATCAGGTTCCCTACTCTATGTTAAGACCAAGGTCCTCCCAACTCCCCCAGGTCCAGGAAGGTGATCAACCAAGCTGAGAAGGCTCCCACAGAGCCCATCCATGCAGAAGAATCAAAGCCCAGCGCCATTGTCCTTGGCTTCTCAGTCAGCCTCCACCATTGGCCACATTCAGAGAGTCCTCTTTGGTCTCATGTTCCATCAGTCCCATTCCAACTGGAGTTGGTGATCTCCCATTAGTTCTGTCCCACCGTCTCCATGGGTGAACGCACCCCTCACGGTCCTGACTTTCTTTCTCATGTTCTCCCTCCTTCTGCTCCTCATCAGGACCTTGGGAGCTCAGTCCGCTGCTCCAATGTGGGGCTCAGTCATTTTCTTCATCTATCGCCAGGTGGAGGTTCTATGGTGATATGCAAGAAATTCATCAGTATGGCTATAGGAACTGGCCTTTTCAGGCTCCCTCTCCTCAGCTGCCCAAGGAAGTAGCTGGGGGCATCTCCCTGGGAACCTGGGAACACCTCTAGAGTGAAGTCTCTTGACAACCCTCAGATGGCTCCCTTAATTAAGATATATGCTTCCCTGCTCCCATATCCACCCTTCCTGTATCCCAAGCATCCCATTCCCCGAGCTCCCCCTATTATCCCCTTCATGCTTTTCTCTCCCCATCTTCCCTTGGCCCTGTCTCGCCCCACCCTCAAGTTCCCAATTTTTGCTCAGTGATCGTGTCTACTTCCAATATCCAGGAGGATTACTATATGTTTTTCTTTGGGTTCACAGTGTGGCGGTTTCTCAGGAAATTCGGGATCAACCTACCCCAGGACCCAGTAATTCCACTCTTGGGAATTTACCCAAGAGATGACCCAATCATACTACAAAAGCATTTGCTCAACTATGTTCATAGCAGCATTATTTGTAATAGCCAGATCCTGGAAACAATCTAGATGCCAATCAATGGAAGAATGGATGAAACTGTGGAATACATGCATGTTAGAATACTACTCAGTGGTAAAAAACAATGACATCATGAATTTTGCATGCAAATGGATGGAAATAGAAAACACTATTCTGAGTGAGGTAACCCAGACCCAAAAAGATGAACATGGGATGTATCCACTCATAATCGGTTTCTTGCCATAATTAAAGGACATCGAGCCTATAATTCGGGATCCTTGAGAAGATAATAAGAAGGGAGCTCTTTTGTCCTCCTTAGCATACCTGAAGACTTTTGCCCAGTGAAAGCCTTAACTGCATTTTGGACACCTAGTATAAAATTTCGATTGAGGGCAGTCCCTCCTCCAGTGTCCTGTTTTACCACACCCACAACATGTTCTATCAGGGAGTATTCCTTCCTAGGTTTTCTTGGTGTGTTGGTATACACGTAAGGCATCCAGGGTGGTGGTTAGGACTGCAATCAGACTGGCCCCTGGGCCCAATTCTCTAATGGCAATCACGTGTTTGTGGATGTCCTCATTTTTCACAGCTGTCACTGCATTAAACACGGGATGGCATTGGGGACTTCCCATGCAAGTTGTTTTATGAACATCTCTTCAGTAGGACTATTTTCTACCCTCTTTCCCAAAATGTCAGTGACTCCAGCTAGGAAGTCCATAAAGGCTCCCTGCTTGTTGATCTAAATTTCTGAAATAGACTGTAGAGTCACGCAGGTGAGTGTGCTGAATGCCAACTCTATACTTGTTCATAATAAGCATAATGTCCAATCTTGGATTGAGAGACAGGATCATTGTATTGTCCAAGATCTGTATGAATCTACAAGGTTATTAGTGGTCCATGCTGTAAGTTAAGACATGCTTTTGGAACTCTGCTGATCATCACAGTCTGATCTCCCGTTAATGGAAACATCAGTTTCTAGCGCTGCTTTGAGTAGATTGTACCAGTCAAATGGATTTAGACTTCATTACACATTTTCTTAGCACATGCTTGAAGTTGGGAGGATCAGGACCTGACCGAACTCATGGCCACCCTTTTTATTAAAGACAAATTTGTCATGCCATTGGGATGGGAACCCAGGGCTGATTAATTGCATTGGTACCACATTAACTGGGAATGCATGCATTCATGTCCATCCATGTAGGGAGGCCTCCCAGTTCCCAGGTCAAACTCTGAAAGGGTTATTAATAGGCGATGGTATGCAGTAGGGGGCCAAAGTGTAGTGATCGTAGTGTCAGGGCATTCTCTGCTATTGTCTGCAACCTTTCCTTCCTCAGGACAATTTACTGGTTTTGTTTCAGCAAACCCATCATTTTCAGTGGCTAAAGCAGGGACTACAGTATTGGACAGGTTAACATTACATTTCTCTTGACTGTGTTTGTTGCTGTAATTATCTCCTCAAGAGATGACTTCAAGCATTAATTCTAGTCCATAGAATGGGAATAAAATAAAGTGGAGGCAGTATACCTATAGATACCTCCTTTATCCTGGCCCGAAACAGAAACTGTATCCATAGATTAGGTTCCCACATGTTTTCTGGTGATTCAGAAGGACTATATAAGCAGTGTCTGTCCAAAATTTTTCAAGGTCAGATGACTTAGCCTTGAGGACTCCACCCATTAAAAGTGACTTAAGAAACCCAATATGGTCCTACTTGATTTGGGAGGGCAAGTTTCCCATGATCAGAGAAAGCCATGAGGACAGATGTCAGGAAGAAAGACATGTATCAAACTCTTGTTTCTCCGGATTAGCAGGGCATGTGGTTTGTTAGGCCATGGCCATGTGTCCACACAGTGTCTCTGGAAGGCGCTGAAAGTTGGTATTCAGTCTTAGATTTCATTCCCTGTAAAGTCAGTCTTAAATGGGAGTGCACACAGAACCAGTTCAATGAGAGAGTGTTCCTGCCTGCCTTCATATAATCAGACAAGACAAAAAAAAAAAAAAAAAAAAAAAAAAAAAACAGGAATGAAGAGAAGGTCTCAGCATTTTCCCATTTTCCCAGTAGGAGACCAAGAAAATACAAAACATAGAGGGGTCTACTTACATATCATCACTGAGTGTGGGTGTCCATACCATACAAAGGGAAGAAGGATCCAGCAGAAATGAGTCAAAATCAAAAATGAAAGACTTTATTTTCATCACAAATAACAGTAGCAAAAACAAGTAAAAAATAATGTTTAAAAGAATACAGCACACAAAGCTACAACAAATCAGACCCAACCAGGTTCAATTCCCATAAAGGAGGCCCCAAATTGGGTGTATGATGTTGCTGTACTCCAAAATGATCTTGGGGATGGGGCAAGTAGGTGTGGAGTCAACGATGCAGATACTGGTGATTAGGTTGAAAAACAAAAAGCTCCATTGATTTTATGAAGGGGAAAGCCTCCACCCACCAAGGCAGGGTGAGCAGGAGCTCTGGAGTCAGATCATTGCCATAGCAACCTCTGATTGACCGGCCTCTCTTCTTCTTATCATTCAGTTGGAGTTGTTGGGGCTCCTGGACAGACCTAGGCTGGCTCATGACGAGGTTAATACTGCACATGCTCAAGTATTTATGCCCTGACATGTCCAGTCTCCTTTTGTCTGATCATGTTTGCCCCATGGTTCTACTTGAAAGTACAGCAGAAGAGCCATGAGGATAATCGATATTAGAGTGTGGATTGTTGATTACATATCTGGGACACTGGACTTATCTCTATGATTTGTATACAAAAGAAGCTTTATAAGGAGATTATAAAGTGTGAGCCACTACTTTATAGCAATGCATATGAAACACTCTTAAGATTTCATAATATACAATATGTCAGTGTTGCCGTCATTGTTTTAGCTGCAATTATTGCTATCATGTTTCAAGCTGTTAATGATTATTTTATAAAACAGAAAAAAACAAATTTCAAAAATTAAGGCTTTCCTCTCCTTCATATGTAAAATTGATATAACTATCATATTTTAGAACACTCCAAAATAATTAATGATTCTAAAAATATAGTTGATAAATTTTAAGGAAAGTTAAGGTGATTTTCACATTCATTTTTCAGTTTTGGTTTAACAAATACAGAGGCTGAAATGAGTAACCAATAGCGCTTGTACCTTGTGAAACATTTCCAATTTTGTCACATAATGAACTGATTTTGTACTAATCACATAATTGATTATAAATTTTCACTTATCAGTCTTACCTAATAAAATATTACTTTAGAAATATAAATTACTTTAGAAATAAAGTGAACTACATAGAATAAGGAATCATGCAATTGTCAGGCCGAAAGGCAAAAAAGTAGCTAGAAAAAAATCTGGTGAATAAACATCAGCGGATAAACTCTATTTCTTCAAATTAGCCCCATACTTAATGCTTAGATTTCTAAATCTATCAAATCTCATTCACTCTGGGGTTCATATAAAGGCATTTCAATTTAATTTAAAGTGGCTGAAACAATCAGATAGCTTTTTTCTTCTAAATGAGTTGCTTGTGCAGTAGATGAAAAAGCCATTAGCTTTTTAAAAACACAGGTACGAGGAACTGTCTCTTGAGAGACACGGTGATTATTAATAAAGGAGTTGTAAAAATGGAGCATGACTTTCGGTCAACATGGAAACACGAATTCTGTTAAGTGCCAACTGACATTAAGTGTACTTGAGAGACAAGGTTTTAGCAGGAGGTGCTTCATGATGACATAAAGGGAATAAAATGTTATTTTTATAGAGGACATTTTTTTTGCTTTTAAATGAGGAATGTAGTAAACTAAGGGAAGCTTGTTGTTCAAAGAATTGTTAGGATATTTGATTTATTGAACTCTTGTCAATCATTTTACAAATTAGTCATATGTAGTGGTACATACATTTAATCTCATGGAGTGCAGAGACAGGAGGTCATTCTGTTTGCACAGAAAATTCCAGACTATCCAGGGCTGCATATCAATAACTTGTCTTCAAGCAACAAATTTCACCATGGTTCATCATGTTTGTTTTCACTGTCTTCAAATGATTTAAATACTCCTTATCTACTCTGTGCTGTATAATGAGTATATATACTCCCTTATTGATTATATATTTCCTTCAAATTAGGGAAATCCCAAATTCTTAAACCTACACTAGCCTCTCTGCCAAACTCTACACATCACCATTGCTCAAAACTGTCATGGCTGGTAATTTCCCTCATGAATGTTGTCTTTCTTAGGCCATCTCATCTTTCCCAATACTAGCCATTTCCATTTTCATACTAGCTTCTGTGATTTTGTATTACCCTCAAAAATGAATAAATATCGTCCCCCAAATAAGTAATGGGTATAAAGATATATAATGGGTAAAATGAGGATTTTATTACTTTACTTCTTAAGTTTATTTTCCTTTTTCATTAACTTAAAATAAATCACAGGTTTTGCCTTATTAATCTTTTCTTTTTCTATTAAATAGGTATAATTATTCTCATGGCAACTAGAAATCAGTTTTCTTTACTTATGCATGTTTTTGTCCTTATGAACCTCAATGTATTTATTCTTGGATGTCAAATTTTGTCCATTTAAGTTTTGTTAACCTTCCTAAATATATGTTTTTCCCTTAAAGCTTACAAACTCTTTCTTATTTTTAGTTATATTTAACATTGAGTTTTTCTGGCACACCTATTTTCATTATAATTTTAAAATTTAGAATTTCCATGAGTTCTTTTGCTTTATTTCCTGGTTAGTTTAAAGGACAAAGGTTCTGGGGCTGTAACCAGCTCAACTAAGCTCCATCAAGACAAACCTGTCATTCATTCAAAAGGCTGCACAGGGAAACTAACATTACAGTCATGTGCTTTATCTGTCACTCTGTCTGTCTTCACAGTTGAAGTTGTCTCCTCCGTGCTCTCTCCCTCTCTCCCCTTGTATCTATTAGTAGTTAGCTCCTGTTTCTAGAATGTTCCAGAGCTCCAGAAACCTAAAACAAAGAAATTATCAGCAGAAAAGCCAATTACACCAGTTTCTAAACATTCACTATTATGGCTGGCCTGGCAGCAGGGCTCTGGGAACAGTCCTGCACTTTAAAAGCTCAAAAGTGTGAACTGCCCAGACAGAGATTTATTATTAGCTTACAGTTTTCTAGATGGATACAACAATATTTATACACATAAAGAATTATTTAAATTAATTAATTATTAACATATACAGTGCATAAAATAACTATGTAATAAAGGTGTATAATATGTATTTGATTGTATAAAATATTTTCCTTAACAAGAACAGAATATATGCGTTTATATTAACATGATGCTATTTCTCTCACTTATATGTACTTTGTGGAATAAGAAAGCAATCTTTTAAAAAATATTTATATCTTAAATACTTATTTTTTTAAAAAAAACATTATTTAACTTTATTTCATGTGCATTGGTATAATGATGTCAGATTCTCTTGAATTGGAGCTACAGACAGCTGCAAGCAGCCATGTGGGTGCTGGGAACTGAACCCGGGTCCTATGGAGGAGCAGTCAGTGCTCTTAACTCTGAGCCATCTCATCAGCCCTTAAATACTTATTTTTTATGCGAATGTTTAGATTTTGATCTCTCTAATGCAGGATCTGTTTGTCTGTTTGTTTGTTCTTTGTCAATGCCATGCTGATGAATACTTTATATCCTTTATTTTTGAGTCAGTTAGTGTAACATAGATTTTGATTATTGTCTGATTAATTCAGTTTACATCAGCTCTCCAGTTTCTGTTTGCCTAAATGTAGATTTTATACCTTTACAAATATTTCTATGAAAAATTGTCCTGAGAATTTTGATGACTGCACTGAATCTATAGCGTGCCTTACTTACCACCATAGTTAACTTTAACTTGAAACATTCTAGTTAGCTGTGGAGAGAATTTTGGAAGAGGGATTGCACAGATACGATTGGCTTGAGGGCATGTCTGTGGAAAATGTCTCAGCTGTTAATTTATGTAGGAGAAGCCAGCCCACTATGGATGGCATCATTCTGTATGCAAGTATTACTGGGGTACCTAGCTCAGAATGAACAATTTTGTTAATTTTCTGTGGTGTTTTGCCTCAAATTCCTCCTTAACTTCCTGTCTTGATTCCCTTAGAATTGAAATGTAACCTGTTACTGAAATAATCACTTTATCTCCTAAGGTTTTGTTGTTTTGTTGTTTGTTTTGGGGGGGGGGGGTTGTCATACTTTTAGCACAACAAAATAGTGAAACTAGACCAAGTAGAAAATATTTAATGTTAAATCTTCCAGTCCATAAACATAGTATAGCTTTCCATTAAATTCTGTCTTCTTTAATTTACTTCATTAATGATTAAGTGGTTCTTAGTGGATATCTTTTTACATTTTAGTCTTTTACATTTATTTATCAGATAGTGTAGTGAGAAGCGGCAGCTGTGTCCCGCCACCCGGCTAGCTTTACCCAAAATAATTACACGGAAACTGTATTCTTTTAAAACACTGCCTGGCCCATAGTTTCAGCCTCTTATTGGCTAATTCTCACATCTTCTTTTAACCCATATTTAGTAATCTGGGTAGCACCACGAGGTGTGGCTTACCAGGAGAGATCTTAACCTGCGTCCATCTCGGAGAGGAGCAGCATGGAGACTCACTATCGTGACTGCCTGAAGCGTCTCTCCAACTCTACTTCCTTGTTCCCACAATTCTGTTCTGTCTACTCCACCTACCTAATTTTCTGTTCTTAAAGGGCCAAGGCAGTTTTCTTTATTAGTAATGAAAGTAACACATAGACACTCCTCCATCATTTCCCCTTTTTCTGTTTAAACAAAAAAGAAAGGCTTTAACATAGTAAAATTACATGTAACAAAACAGTTATCAAGCAAGAATTACAGTTACAATATTTAGATCTATTTTATCTTTTATCATAACTAAGGAAAGCTATAACTATCTATTTATTCTTCAACTCCATCAAAGACTCCAGAAGGATATAATATTACCTAAGTAAACAAGTCATATGCAACTTTCAAACTCTAGAAATGACAGACAACTCGCTGCCTGGACAGTCACCCAAAGTTCCTCTGTACCATTGGGGCATCCATCTTCAGCCTTCAGGCCCATAGTGTCCAGCAGACTTTTTCATGAAGCAGGAAATTCCAAAGACAGTTCAGTCACTTTCAGCTGTGTCCTGCAGAATGTCTCGCAGACTCTTTCATGAATCAAGAACCCAGAAGGAACATCTCACCTTTAGGCAAGTTCAGCAGTCCTCTCTCTGCGGGTTCTTTATGTCCAGTTTATGCAACAGTCCATGCAAGAGCAGTTCCTTGCCCAAATGGCTAACAAACTCCATAAGTAGCCTCTTCGATGCCCATCTTCCTCTCGAAGTAGATTGGTGCTGCCAGGAGCAGACGTGTCTCATTGTCATGAAAAACCCTAAGTTATTAAAACATTAAATGCCATATTCTGCAGTCTTTGAAAGATATGAAGAATGTCTATTTAACTAAAATATATCTCTATATATCTAGAAAATCTAATTAACATGACTATAAGCTTGACTATTATCAATGATTATCCATTAACAACCTATATTTCCTAATTATACATTACATTTTTAAATGAACTACACAATTACAATACCTTAATCAAGATCAGAAATACATATACATATAACAAATTGACCTTAAAATCCATACCAATGCAAATTATTCATATCTATATCATCTCCCCCTTTAAATGTAAAAGAACATTTATAAGCAATATTTGGGAAAATGGGCGCAGTTTTTTCTCTCCAAACTGCTTCCTGCTGAATGGGGGCGCTGTTATTTAGGTCTTTCATGGTGTAACCTGTGTGCTAGGTTCCTCTCAGTTGGCAGTTGAGTGAAGTAATTTTTTGAAGATGTTCACAGCAACCTTTCAGGAGGGCGTGGTCTATCATACCATATTGGGATAGAAGCAATCCACAGAGTCTCGTCCTCTGTGAAAACAAAAGAAGAAACTCTTTTCCAAAGCATCATGTTCTTAGATCCAAATCCTGAAGTCATACCGTTAAGATGTCCATTCTGGTCTAGCCTGGCAGCCCATATAATGAAATGTCTCTCTGTACTTAGCTCCTTTACAGTCAAAAAAATCAAAGAAAACACAACAAAATACATAATCCAGACTCTCTGTGAATTTTCCATTTTTACGTGGCTTATTTTTACTCTATCACTTTACTTCTTTTAATCTATAACTATCTGTACTCTGTCTCTTTAAAGACTTTACCCTTTTTTAGGCATTAACTTTATTCTCTATATTTTTTCTTCTCTCTCTCAAGCATACATACGTTTATCCAACATTGTGACTCATTTAAAAGTCTTTTATGTCTGAATCTGTCCTATTGTGAATCTGTAATTTTTCTACTGTCAAGAAACATGTTTGATTTGCGCCTTTACATCGCTAAGCACTTAAGACTCTAAGCTGTGACATTCCTAGGTCAAAAACAGGTACTGCGGGCTTGCCACGCCCAGTCCAACATGGCTGAGCCGCTTGTGACTCTTAATCGGTTGTACCTCTGAGCTGCAGAGCCGCTGGGCTGTTCTAGATGTTGGCTCCACCTCTCTCCAATTTCAAAATGGAGGATGTACCATTTTCTGTTAGCTCTGGGGCTGCCAGGTAGGAGCTGCACTCAGCACTTTAACTCTGAGACTGAGCATGCGGCACAGAAATTCTTTTCATCAAAGTTACAGCCAAATCTGATGCGCAGAGCACTGTGCAGCTTGGAAACATCTCTCTGTGGCGGCAGAAATCCGCCATGTTCTCCCGCTCGCCTAAGCCTGATTCCGCCATCTGCCCAGGTGCAGGCAGGGAGCAGGGAGCCATTGGCACGGTCTCAGCAAACTCTCCTTCCTATCCCAAGTGGGAACACAAAATATCCAGGCCCATAAAAGCCACTGAAACGCTTTATAGCCAGAGTCTGCACTGGCGGCACAGCACCAGGAAGCCGCGTTTTAAAATGACTCAGCTTTTTCTCTGCCGCTATTGCCGAAACAGGAAATCTCTCTATGGCACGTCCAGGCAAACAGCAAAAAGCTGTGTTAAACTCTCTCCCTCCTTTATTTAAAGCCCTCTTGAGTTTTTAAGTGGATTTAGTCACCACGTTGGAGCGCCAATCTGTAGAATGAAGCGGCAGGGCATAATTTTGACTTAAAAATTGTGAACAAAATTTAAAATTCAAAAATTTGTGGCCTCAAAGGCCATAATTTCCTACAGTATTTTATTGCTAAGTGTATAAAAATAATTATTGCATTCAGTAATTAAAGCATAAACATTTAATTTCGTTACAAAAAAAAAGCTCAAAAGTGTTTATGCCTAATAGTGTGGAAGCACCTTACACTGGAGGGTGTCAAACGGAAGCAGCGCACACGTGTTGAAAAGATAGAGGATGGCAACCCACAGCATATGTAGGATCCTGATGGTATTGGTCACTAGAAGTTCATGACAAAAATATTTATGGGGAGAAGGAGGAAAAATGAAAAGATGTTCCCTATGTGTTAAGATGAATATCTGTGAGAGGAAAAGAGAGAAGCTTTCTGTTTTGTTTGTTGCTGAAGGTTTATAGAAAATTAATTAAATGCATGTTATATAACAATAAACTGGAAAATAAATGATCTGGATGTGGATTTATACACCTACATTCCAAGAACTAAGGGAAGGGTGGACCGGTAGGAACAGGACATTAACAGCAACTGGAGCAATTTAGAGAGAACCCATTTCCAACAAAGCAGGAACAGCAACAAAAGCACAGATTTTATAGTCTACAATAATGAACATATTCAAGTATTTATATCCTTAGTCCAGCTCTAACAATGGTCTAAGTTCTGAATGCTTCTTGTCTCTTACTTTCACTTTCCAGTAGATTGCTCTCAGCTCCATGTGTGTCTGCTCTTATGTAAACGGACATTATAGAAAAACACTTTTATCAACAGTGAAAGACTGGATGCAAATGAATATATTTAGTAAATAAAATAAGCAGTAATGATACGTGTAAAGTGTGACTGTCCCAGGGCTCTAGTGTGTTGAACTTTGGGCTATTTGTTCCAAAACACTGTTAGCTCTGCTATGACCTGTTATTCTGAATGCTATTGGTGTTTTCTCTTCCCTATACAGTAAAGAGAAACCGCAGAAGATAAATGAGAAGTAAATTTCAACTCCAGTTGTCTATGGCATTTGATCAATAACTAACAATCTTAAGGTAGAAAAGTCAACTTTGTAAAACAGGCATTCTGACAAGATTGCCTGCAACTCCTGAAACGACGCAGTTTCTGATACATCAGGGATACAATTAATAGCAACTCTGGGTTTGCTACTCCAGAAATTCCCTGAAGAAAAACAACAAAATTCTGTAACTTACATTTCAGAGTGTGGTGAATGTGAGGAAGCCTATTAGTGGTTATAATTTATGCCAGCTTCCTTGGGTAGCATTGTAGCTTTCTTTATTCAAGGCAGATAGTGCTGGCTTTGTGATTAATCCAGCTAATAGATATGATTGCAAAACTTTTGTGGCTTCAGCTGTTAGAAGATCAGCCTTTGGTATAATACAGTGATTAAAATAATTCCATCCTCACGGTCTCTGTCACTCTACTCTATTGCACTACTACCATAGTTGTATTTTCTCTCTTTAAGCAAATATTGTGGGTTAGTACCACTTCAAATATTTTGGAGCTAAAAATCAAGGGTTTTTTATTAGCTATTTATATAGTAGCTTGAGAGTAAATAAGTAATGATGTAACATTGTGGTAGATGGCTCAGTAGTTAAGAGAATTTTTTCACAGAAATCATAGGTTCAGCTACCAGCTTCTGTAGTTCAAGGTGCATACATGTATGCACTTATCCCTATGTTAAAAAATTAAAAATTCACAGTTTAAAATGGAAGAGGCGGGAGAGTTTTGTGGACAACTATGGCTAGTACATCGGAAAACATTACAACATAAAATATAAAATGATACCAGTCATTAGGAACATCGAAAATAAAATGTATGTTGCTTCTGAAAGCAAATAAGTGCCTGGCTGGCTGTGTTATCTCAGATTTCTGGGCTATATATCTCCGTGCTTTCCTGACTTTCTGTGCATTCATTTCTTGGACATGGTGATATTTTAAGGAGAATCTGACATTTTTGTGCCACTTTTAACTTAAACAATCCAGTGGACTATAAATTAAGTCTCATCCTAAGTGAATACTGCCTTTCCTTCTCTTCAGTAGCTTCTGACCTTTAAATTTGTGGGAGTTTTTTTGGGGGAGGGGTGTTCTTCAGTCTCTTCTTCAAGTCCAACTCTGCTGTGATTTAGAGTCTGTAGAGAGAAGCAGCATTCATACTGTGCTAATGTCGATAATTTTTTTCATGATACAGTTAACATTTCTCCTGATAATAATTATTATTTTGCAATTTCATTCTGTCTTTAAGCTCCTGCACGTGATGGCTATGTAAGAAATCCATATTTGCATATTAAAATGTAGCTGTTTATTCTGACTTCCTTTTTATGTACCTTTCTCTGTAATTATGCATAACAGTTATGGTCACATCATCTACCTAATTAATCGAGCCGTAAATTCACTACCGAGTCTCAAAAAGCACAGTGTGTGTGTTTGTGTGTGTCTGTGTGTGTGTTTGTGTGTTTTATCAGGGAATGATCAAGAACATATTTTTTCAGCAGTGTAAGAAAAAAGTAAAATAAAGACATAGACTATTGAATGTGGCATGAAAACAAGAACTGACGGGGAGGAGAAAATTCAATGTACTGAAATGTCTAAATTTTAAGGCAAAATCTTTAATATTAATATTTACCAAAAATGTATTTATCATGAATTTTAAATAGTAGGTATGCACAATGGGAGACTACATAAAAATTTAAAATTGGAGTGAATGCTAATGAACTTGACATCAATAAAAAATGTAGCCACGTGTAGCCTACATTAAATAATTTCTAAGACTTTACTGAGCATACAAATCACAGGTAACACATGAAAAGCCAATACAAATCTGACTTCCCTAATACCCCTGGTTATGCTTATGACTTATATGAGGTTGCAATTGGTAAGGCTAGAGAGAAGGATAGTTCCATTATACCTACCTGAGGAAGTTTTTGGGATTTTGCTTGCTCCTTTGAGATAAGATTTCATTATGTAGCCCAGTCTAGCCTCAAATGCCCTGCGGTTCTCCTTCATTTGCTTATCAAATTCCAGGATTACAAGTATGTACTACCACAAATGGCTAACTGATGAGCTTTAATAATATCTATTGGCAGTTTCTACATTTCAAGTGAAATGCATTTATACTACTGTTGATAAAAACATCAATATCTTAGGAGCTGAGAACATTTCCTTCTGGTACCAGAAAATGTGATGTAATTGATTTCTAAGCTGACTCATTTTGGCTGCCTCCCATGTATTTCCAGAAGACAGTAAGTACACAGTGAATATATATGCAGGACATTGATACTAAAGAAATCTCTGTTTTATACAGTAGCCTGATTTATGTATGGTTTTGTTTCTTTTTTGTTCATATAGCATAAAACAAGTATAATCTAATGTAAATTCTAATTCTTTAAGGATTCACATTCTACCCATACATAACTGTAAAAGCTAATATTCTGTGAATTACATACTTCAGGCTATGTTTGATAATGGACTTTGGAAATATTTTTCTTTTATTCCTTCCTTCCTTTCTTTCTTCTTTCTTTTCTTTCTTTCTTTCTTTCTTTCTTTCTTTCTTTCTTTCTTTCTTTCTTTCTTTCCTTTTTCTTTCTTCCTTTACAGTCATTTTGAAATGGCTTAACTATTATCAAATATCTTTTTTCCAAATTATTGCACAATATATTTTAAAAAAATTGTCAGTAAATGCAAAATAGTTCCATGAACTTAATTAATACATAGTAATAAAGCCAAATTATTTCTATCTAAATAAAAGTGTTCATGTATGCAAGCACATTTTTCTTGATAAATCAAATACATATTCATATACTTCCAATTTAAAAATATATAAGAAGAAAGATATAATAAAGATTAGTTTAATTAGGACTGCCTGCTTTAGAGTTTCAGAAAGATGCCTTTTAAGAGTTTTGCGTTATATATCATTGATTTTTTTTGTTGTTTCTTAGAATACTTTTATCCTATGTTACAACTTTCTATTCAAGACTTTAAATTGCCTTTTCACATTATAGTTTAATCATGGTAAAGATTTTGTTCTGATTGACCTGTTCCTTCAGCAGAACTCTTTTAGAATTAATATCCAACATCAGAGAAAGGCTATTCCCTCACTGGACAATAAAGTTTACTTTCCTTACTGTCTATGTAGTATTGCCCAGCAGTCTCTCATCACACACCCATTCATGACCATGCTTAGCTTGAGTCATGCCACCCTGCCAATGAGTTATGTATCTGTGAATTCAGCCAACTATGGTGGAAATGATTTGAATTTTACACCATTTCATCTCTCCTGAATATGTGGAAATAGTGAAAATTTCTAGTCTCTAAAGAACATATTGCATTTACATTTTATTTGTTTTATAATTAAACATCAATTAAAATATATAAAGTTCAGCACAATCATTTTCTTCAAATAATATGTTATTTTATTAGGGGTAGTTCAGCATCTAGAATAGAGATTCGGGTGTTTGTAAGGTATCTCATAACCTTCTTCATATAACCTGAGAGACAACTATAAAATTATAGGTGCAACAATTGTCTATTCAATATCAAATGTTCAGACATGAAAACATATATACAAGTATTACATAAACTTAACAGGTGTTTTTAATGTATATATATACACACATGCACATACACACACACACATATGCATTACATATATTTCTAAAAGCAATTAAAGAAAAAAGAGGCCACCAATTAGAAAGAGAAGCCAAAGGGTCATATGAGAAGTTGTCGAAGAAGGAATAAAAAGGGGGAATATGATGTTATTTTATAATCTAAAAAAACAGTCCTGTTTTAATTTCAATATCTTAACATTGGGGAAGAACTTAATCAAGATTTTTAAAATATCCAAGCATAGCATGCAAGTGTTATATTGTGGATTTATATGTTCTGTTCCACATAATTGATACATCATAGCATTTATATGTGATGAATCTGTGAAAATGGCCCCGATGAGAGATGAATACTGCTTCCTTTTGTTTGAAGACAAAATTTTCTTGCTTAATGCAGGTTATGCTGCTCTAAGGATCTTATCTATGTGAGATGAGAAATATGTTACTTATATGCATAAACTAGTTCTGGGATCCTGAAAACAGATTGAACTTTAAAAAATCCAAAGAAACTTCAATGGTTTTAAAGTTTAACCAAATAACAGAAGAAATACATATTCTTCAACCTCTGGGAATACTTTATTAACAAGGAAAGACACTGTGTTTTATAAGTGAGTGCTTATAAGATGAAAATATCTTCCTTTTACTATGAAGGTACAAAACATTGGCAACGTACTATCTACCTTCAAATTAACATGACATCCATCCAGTACATAAATCTGCAGTTTCAACATGTATTTGAGGGATTAAATTGATCCTGATGCCAAATTTATGATTTGTGTCATCAGAAGAGGTTGTATTTAGAATTATAGGAATGCTTATTTATCTAGATGGCTAAAATTTGATATTATCTGACAGCTTACTAACAATGCTGAGCTAGAAATACACACATTTAGCTTCAGTATATACATTGTAATTTTTCTTCACCTGAAGAGTGAAAATAAAATATTACAATTCAAATAATCTGAGAGAATGACAGGAATGTTGAAAATCACTAGAGCACAGTAGGATAACCCTGAATAGGGATATTCAGTGTGAAATGAATTTAAATGTCAGTCATCTCAGATAGATCTTTTTTATTACTTTATTAATACTATGAATCAAAATTTCCACTTCTTCCCCTTTCCCACTCCCCTCCCCCTTCTCCCCTCCCCCTCTAGTACTAAGAAAGGGCAGGGTACCCTGCCCTGTGGGAAGTCCAAGGCCCTCCCCCCTCCCTCCAGGTATAGGAAGGTGAGCATCCAAATAGACTAGGATCCCAAAAGCCAGTACATGCCATAGAGACAAATCCCAGTGCCATTATCATTGTCTTCTCAGTCTGCCCCAATTGTCAGCCACATTCAGAGGGTTCAGTTTGATCTCATGTTCATTCAGTCCCATTCCAGCTGGATTTGGTGAGCTCCCATTAGATCAGGAACACTGTCTCAGTGAGTGATCAACCCCTCGTGGTCCCGACTTCCTCGGTCATCTTCTCCCTCCTTCTGCTCTTCAACTGGACCTTTGGAGCTCAGTCCAGTACTCCCATGTGGGACTCTGTCTCTATCTCCATCTGTCACCGGATGAATGTTCTATGGTGATATTCAAAATATCCATCAGTGTGACTATGGGACAAGGTCAGTTCAGGCACCCTCTCCTCCACTGCCCAGGGTCCTATCTGGGGACATCCCTGTGGACATCTGGGACCCCCTCTAGAATCCAGCCTCTTGTCAACACTAAAATGGCTCCCTTAATTAAGATATCTTCTTCCCTGCTCCCATATCTCTCCTTCTTCCATCTCAACCATACCACCCCCCCCCCGAGCTCTCCCCAACCCTCACCTTCTCTCTTCTCTTTTTTCCTCTCCCCTTCACCTACCCCACCACCATTCTCATGCTCCCAATTTTTACCTGGCTATCTTGTCTGCTTCCAATTTTCGTTTGGGTTCACTTTATTACTTAGGTTCTCTAGGATCACGAACTATATGCTCAAAGTCCTTTGTTTATGGCTAGAATCCACTAATGAGTGAGTACATACCATATTCATATTTTTCGGTCTGGATTATCTCACTCAGGACAGTGTTTTCTACTTCCATTCATTTGCATGCAAGATTCAAGATGTAATTGTATTTTACCGCTGAGTAGTACTCTAATGTGTAGATGTGCAGCACTTTCTTTATCAATTTTTCCATTGAGGGGCATATAGGTTGTTTCCTGGTTCTGGCTATTGCAAATAATCCTGCTATAAACATAGTTGAACAAATGTTGCCTACTAGTGGTAAAAAAATATATATCAAAAAACTTTAGTGAAAAGTTCCAGCTACATCAGCATAAAACAGGCACTGAAATCTGGCATTCAGAAACCAACACATCAGGAGAAGGCAAAATTGGGGTGAATTTGTTGATTAACATGCCTAAAGGAAATACTAAATCATAAAATTCTTCACATAATTATTTTAAACTTGAATGTGAATTACATAATCTAAAAGAAAAAGGTATGATTTGTCGGTATAAGTAGAAGGCTTATCTGTCATATTTGAGTGCAAGAAACAGTCTAAGGATCATGCAGGAAACTCTGTTGACGTCTATAATAATCTCTCCAATTGTTTGAAATTTAAGCTCTGCGAAAACTCTTCTGAAGTCATTTTCATATTCTTATTATACATCATCATAAGTGCAAACTTTTTAAAAAAATCTATCTATCCTCAAAATAGCTGTGTTGGATGAATACATTGCGAACAATGACCAGAGAAGTGCTCAGTTTAGACTCTTGTAATGAAAATTTTAAAAGAGAACTAATAAGGCCCATATGAAGGAGGAGGTTATAGAGAAAGTCACTCTACTCAATGCCATGCATTCTAAGAACTCTTTCAGGTGTCAATATAATTACATAAATCAGATTAGTGCCTCTACAGATATCCTTACCAGTTCCTGGTCATGCATGCTTAGTTTAGGCTTTTAAATATATTCAATAAATATTTTCAATTCATTTTATTGGCATGCATTAATTCTATGCAATAATGTGTACAAGTCTGAAATTTCATACTGCATATACTCCACATAATAACTCTGTTCTCTAATTGTAATTGAGATTTCATATGACTTAATTTTTTGAGCCTTCTAAAATTTATTATGGGTTTTCTTTGTCCCAAAATCATTTAATTTTGAAGCAGGTTTCTTCTGGGAAAAATCATGACATTTCTTACTATTTCCTTTTATTCATATATCCTCTATGAATAAAACACCATATCACTTCTTAATTATTATCTAATACTGTTAAATTAATTAATTCCTAACCTTTTGTGTTAGTTACATGAAGCAATTAAAGCTACCATGTAGCAAATCTATGATAACTTAAAGATTGCATGAGAACAGGATAGTGTCCCACATCCCTCTGTTTTTACTACACTCTTTAATTGAATGCAGTACTTACTAACTATCAAAGCACGTAAATTTTGGGTTTTAATGGCTAAACATAAATTTTACAGTCATTTTAATGAATTGGGCAAATGACGTTAGAAATAAATCCACCATATTGAATGTTGCTGAGAGAAAAAATATCCTAAAGCAAAACACAAGTGTTAGATCTCTAATATTGAAAACTTCTTTGATATTTTCTGCAAAATGTATTATGATTATTAATTACAATCTGAAGAAAACTTTCTGTAATTTTTTATTTAATAAACTTACTAATAAACATACCTGAAATAGAAATATAGAAACTTATATGTAAGTATAAGCTGCTAAAACTTATGAACAGGTTGTCTGGGTTGCTTTTGCCATCTTGAAGTAAGTAAAACAATCACAAATTCAAAGAAATACAATATATAGTCGATTCATTGATTACAATACTCTAACATGAATGATAATTTTATCTTTCCAATATTCTAAAGTGGTATCGTTTTTCTTCTATCCTTTATATTCCTGCATGAGATAAACATTTAATCCACCTGTCATGGATGAGATAATGAGAATATATGTATGATATTACTGTTCATTATTATAGGTACTGCAAACCTATTCACCTAATAAACATAATTTCCTATTCAATAGAAATCTGTGACATTTTCCTACGGAAATAATAAAGCATTGAAATGACATTTTTAATATTTTATGAGAAAGAAGAAAATTGATATTTAGTGGTCAATGATGTGAGAAACCATATATGTCACATTAAAGGGTCTAGTATCATAAAGTTAGAAACATCCAGCCATAAATATGCATGGACAAAATAAGATTTGCATTATGGCAGAATCATCATGGACTCTGTTAATAAAGCCAGGGGAGGAAATTGAAATAAGGAAGACAATGATGGAGGCGTTTGATGCAGCTCTAGAGGTTGATGAAGCTGGCTGGCATGGACAGTGGTTAGAGAGTATAATAATATATAATGTTTGCAGCAAGCTTTTTTTGTTGCTTTAAAATTTGAGCATTTGTCAGTATAAAATTATTAGTTCTAAAGCATAAGAGAAATAACAGCATAAGTTGTTTTGCTGTTGTTGGTTTTCTCACTTTTTCTTAGTTGAATGTTGTCTTCAGCTTGCTGATCTCGAGTTAGAGGGGTTTTCCCTGTGGCCATTGTGTCATAAATATTCTGCTTCATTGAATTTGTAGTCACTGTTTAGTATTGAAGAATTACCATGTTTAATTGGACATGTTTGACCCTATATAAATTGTGTGACATTGTTGATAAGAAATGGTGTCAAGAGTAGTTAAGGGACTTGGTGAGAGAGAGGTCAGTGAAAGAAAAAATGATACTGTGATTTTCCAGCCCAGAGTTAAAGGAAATGCCTTGATTCAGCTTTTTGTTAAATTTGCTTTTTGCACATCATGTTTGGTATTTTGTTGGAAAGCCAAATTGGTTAGTATTTAAACCATTGTCTTCTTTGAAGTATAAGCAAGGTTCCTCTCAGTCATTCAAATATCTACACATTGCAGATATTAGGACTCCTATTGTGAATTACTCATTTTACAAGGGAGCCTTATTTATTGTGAATCTGAGACAGACCCTATGCAGTCTCTCTGAGCTGCTTTGCAGACTTCCTTGAGAATTGTTGCTGTACAGTTTTCAAAATTCCCTGAACTGCCAACCCACCTGCCTGAAGCATTTCACTTAGAGTTGTTCTCAAAAGGGTCAATACACACACTCAAAATGCTGCTTGTTTTATAAGAATGTCTGTTTTAGATTTAACGGGCACCAGAAATATCTGGTGTTAAATAATCGAGGGAACAATTGCCTGTTCTAAAGGGTCTACGGGTGATGTAAAATAAACCTTTTGTCTGAATATGCACGTGTGGCTTTGTGCATTGTACGATTTGATAATAAGTGAGATATTTTTTGTATTTTTCTGTACATCAATTTAAAGCAAGCTGTTTCGTTAATTGTTAAAAACTGCATTGGGGATCTAGGCACAATGATTAGCCTCTGTAATTACAAGGCTGTTTCTTTACATGGTTCATTTTTGGGCTGTCAATTTGTTTCTGACCAAAAAAGAGGGTTCTTGATTATTTCAGATAAATCATATTGCATTGTCTTTGTAAATACAAGGTATCTCTTAGCAATAGTTACACTAATATAGAACGTTTGGTTTGCCACTTAGGTGGGCTTGCCTTAGTAAAAGTTTGTTTTCGGCTAACTATTGTGTATATCATGAATTATATCAGGAGTAATGAGCAAGAGAAGAAGATAACATTTTATGAGATTCTTTTCAAGAGTGATGTTAAATTCAATTCCAGTTGATGAGTAACTAGTGTCAATGTTCTGCAAGAAATAAGGAAAGAATTTAGTTTCTAGAGAAGTTATTCATGTCGGAATTTAAGTCCCTTTCAATGTACAGGCAGAAAGGGAATTTGATTATTCAGTTACAGGTGAATAATGGTCCATGGAAGAGGAAAATGGCTATATTTTGACATAATTCAGAAAGAAATATCCAATTTTAACCTACCTGGGCTCAATGAGTTACAAAGTATTAAAGGAAAAGGTCACAATCTCTCTAAGAAAAGTAACCTATTTAAGAATCTCCTCCTACCCAGTAACAAAATAAGCCACTCCCAGTCACAGATAAGCTGTCTGAAACTTAAGGTCTTGTAAACCATAGGTGTGTTTCTGGAGTGTCAGGATTCTGCAATTTCTGGATTGCAAATTTTAAAATAATAGTTAAAACCTCTATTCAGGTAATAGAGGACTAAGTATAAACTTTTGAATAGCAGCTAATATTAAAGGGATCTCTCAAGTCCTAAAAATTGTCTCCATGGCTAGGCTAACACTTAGTATAACAGAAAACAAAATTCTGTGTGTGTGTGTCAGTAAAAGAGGTAATCACTACAGACAATACAGATGTATTGTCCCTATGGTTAAGTACAGAGCCAAGATCAATGGCATACATATCCCCAAAATTGAATGTGATGGTTAAGGAGTGGCCTTGGTATTTAAAAGAAGCAACAGCAACATTCCTTCCTCTGAAAGAAGCTAATAAAATTATACCAAGTCAGTGTCTGGAGGTCCAAACCCCTGACTAAGTAAGGGTACCTTTAGAAACCATAGAAATTTGTGAATATCAACAGAGATTATCAAAATTTCATATCATTCTCCTAAACATGAACAAATATGGTCTTGAAAGGTTGTAAACTTCTGTTAGAATAATAGACATACCTAGGTAGTGTATGCTGAAACTTTCTATCCAAACAGAAAGAAATGTCTTTTTTCTTTCAAAAATGTAATTTTGTGAATGGATTTTCAAAGACCTGGATAATATAAAACTTTGTCATCGGATTTTTCCTGAGTGAGGAATTGGACATCTGACCACTACTAGAAATGTGCAGGTGAAGAGAATCCCATGGAAGTGAAAAGGTAAAGGTTATGTCAAGCACTTACTTTGATTTTACACTCTAATAAATATAAACTGAAAGGGTACTTTATATGTTAATGTAGTTAAGAAAGAATGAGTTTCCTTTATATCTGCAAAAGTTTGGATTTGTATATATTTATCTGTACTCTCCAGAGTTATCGAAGTTGTCATAAATTACAGATATTTTCCAGTGATGCAAGGAGGTTCTGCACAGACCTCCCTAGGTATCATTTTCATTTATTATATTTCATTTATTATATTTCATTTATTACCATCAGTCTTCTAAGTCACTTGTCTGATGTGTGATTGCATTATATTTAAAAAAGGTCTTCTCCTGAGGTTTTCAATTGAGTTTCCATTGAATAATAATGACACTATCAAGTGTAGATACGTAACTGATCCTTCTCTCTTTTCTGTGCTTTGATCCCCTTTTCCATCATGAGAATCCTGATTATAAACCATTGAGAAGTCCTAATACATAAATTGGTTTAGATCATATTAAGGTTTTCTTTATAGAAATACTTTCCCTGTATGGTAGATGACCGAACAATGAAATGTTGCCTAATAAGGACTCTTTCCACACTAAATGAGAAAATAAAATAAAATAACTGCTGACTTTATGTTTCCACAAAGGGAATTCCCTTGACAATGAACAGCATGATGTTGAAAAGTCCAGGTATATCACCCTTTGGATTCTCCTTAGAGTCTGTACATCTTCAGCCTAAAGTTAGCATCAGTACTACTTTTGAATATAATTTCCTCATGGTTTATTTCCTATTTTAGTGGGAGTATTGCAGCATATAGATGATGGCTACAAAAGAAAAAGCTGGTATCTTCTAAATGAGATTTTTGGAATAAGTGGTTGGCACATGTACTGAGTCACTGTCTATATGAGAGTTGGTGGAAGAGCCATCTCTTTGGTCAATAATGGTGACTCATTTTTTTTGTTTTTGTTTCCAGTTTATTTATTTTTTATTAAAAATTGCCATCTCCTTCCCTCCTCCTCCTCCTTCCCTCCCCTCCACCCATACCCCCACTCCCTTAAGGGGGCCATTCTAGGGTTGGCAGAGGCTTGACTCTAGAGGGGTTCCCAGGTGTCCAGGAAGACGCCCCCAGCTAGGTCCTTGGGCAGCTGAGGAGAGGGTGCCAGAAATGTCCAGATCCTATTGCCATACTCATGAATATCTTGCATATCACCATAGAACCTTCACCTGGCATTGGATGGTGACTCATTTTAAGGACAAAATCTTAGCAAGCCATAGTTCTAGCCATAGGCATTGAGGAACAGCCAGAATTTGATAATAACTTATTTCTATGGTGCTGCATAGAAAATGTAAGAAAGCAATCAATTTAATGTTTTATGAATTAAATTAAATTTACACAGATTATACATAGTGGTACTGATAATATATCTAAAATTTTTATCTCTTTCTGTAAACTTAAAAAAAAATTCTTGAGAGAGGGTAAAGCCCTCCCTCTTACATCCAGGCTTAGGAAGGTATGCATCCAAAGAGAATAGAATCCCAAAAAGTCAGTACATGCAGTAGAGACAAGTCCCAGTGCCATTATCCTTGGCCCCTCCATCTGCCCCAACTGACGACCACATTCAGAGGGTCAGGTTTGATCCCATGTTCATTCATTCCCAGTCCAGCTGGAGTTGTTGAGCTCCCGTTAGCGCAGGCACACTGTCTCAGTGGGTGAACCAACCTCTCATAGTCTTGACTTCCTTGCTCATAGTCTCCTTCCTTCTGCTCTTCAACTGGACATCAGGAGCTCAGTCCAGTGTTCCAATGTGAGTCTCCATCCACAGGGCAGAGTGCCATACACATTAGTGCGTTCACCCATGGAGACAGTGGGACAGAACTAATGGGAGATCACCAACTCCAGTTGGAATGGGACTGATGGAACATGAGACCAAACCGGATTCTCTGAATGTGGCCGACGGTGGAGGCTGACTGAGAAGCCAAGGACAATGGCGCTGGGCTATGATTCTTCTGCATGGACAGGCTCTGTGGAAGCCTTCTCAGCTTGGTTGATCACCTTCCTGGACCTGGGGGGAGTTGGGAGGACCTTGGTCTTAACATAGAGTAGGGAACCCTGATGGCTCCTTGGCCTGGAGAGGGAGGGAAGGGGGTATGGGTGGAGGGGAGGGGAGGGAAGGGGGAGGAGGAGGGGATGAGATGGAAATTTTTAAATATAAAAAATAAACCATAAAAAAGAAAAAAGGCAAAAAAAAAAAGAAAAAAAATTTACAGAATAATCTTCAATTAGAAAGAAAGCATCATGGAAGCATATATTAGAGAATATACTCACGGTTCAGAACTCTAGCAACTATATTTGCCTCAGAAAGTGACATCCTAATATTTTATCATTGATATTTTTGAAGAATTCAACAAAAGCCAATCCAAAAATGACTAAGACAAACTACTCAAGGTGGTTATAAAATCCTTACTAGAAGGGACTGCTATGCATATAAATCACAAATGAGATATTTAAACATTAATATATATATTCATCAGTAATCATTAAGTAATTCTGTTGTATGTTTGCTAATCCTTATTTTAGAAATGAAAATTTTGCAGCCATTATTCTGTGCTGCCTATGTTTCTAGTTGTTGTTGAAAAATAAATCACAGATACAACATAAAAAAGAAAATATTTATTTTACCTCATGGCCCAAGAGAGGATATTTCATGTTTGTTTATTTAATGTAGAACATCATGGGAGCAGGAGTACTTTTTTCACCTCACTTCAGGAAAAAACAAAACATAGAACAAAATAGAAAAATATTAGTGCTAATATATACCAAGGCATTCCCCAGTGACCCCATTTCCCCTAAATTCCCAACTCTTGTATTTTATCACCATAAGGTAATGCTATAATATTGTGAACCCATCAAGCAATCAATGCATTGATTAGGTAAGAGCCTTCATAACCTAATATTTTCTCTCTTGAAACCCTGACAGTAATACCCTAAAGTCTATTCTACTTATTCCCTATGCATTTCATAATCTTGATATGGTGAAACTAAATTAGTTATTCTATTATGAAAAAAGCACATGTTTTAATGGGTTCAATAATAGAGTAAAAACAAAAAATATGTTTAACCAACTTTCTTTTGTTTTCTTCCTGACCTATAAAAGCATTATTTTTGAAAAATAAGCATCCTGGAAAATGTGTAGCCATTTATTTTGCACTTGTTATCCCTTCTTACCTGTTCTAGTGCCACCTAGACATCACAAAGCAAGACAAACTGAGGGAAAAAATAGCTCACAGCAATGGTGTAAGAAAAACAGCTTTCTTCTGGATGCTTTCAGAGAGTAAATTCGAAAGAAAGTTGTGTTTCCTGGAATAGTTCATTTCCTCCATGCAGTAGAAAGCAAAAAAGAAATGCTCACTAGAAATTAAGGACTATGTCATGCTTGAAAAGAATTAGGGATTTTTGTTAGCCATAGCACTACCTATATAAAATAGTTCATCAATGAATATACAATACATTTAACCAACAAATAAAATGTTTACACATTAAAATCTGTCATCATGCTATTACGTGACCTTTGGCAGAGAATGGAGGAAGGAAGAGAAGTACAGGGTATAGATAATGAGGAGAAACTTGGCAGAGAAGAGATTGTAATGCTTCTGAGGAAGAAATTTGCTTTAGACTCACCCTCCACCCCAATGATCACCTGATAATTAAAACTCTGACAGAGATTGTCTATAGAAGGTGGATATGTGTCTGCCAAATGACTTTTGGAAAATCTGCAAGAAGCAAGCAAAATGGAGAATTACAAAAAATAAAACAAGGAAATAGCTATTTACAGTTTATTTTTATCGTTACGATTCTATTTTAGTAGTCAGTCATGGTGCTACATGCCTTTAAATCCAGCATTGAAGACACAAAGCCAGACTGATTTCTGCGAGTCTGAGGTCATGTTAGTCTACATAATGAGTGCCAGGACTTATTCCCAGAAATACAGACCTTGATTGAAAAACAAAACTCAACAAAAAATGTGCCTTAGAAAGGTGACAGCTATATACATAATTTTTATATTTTAAAAGGGGGGCACATAGATGGAAATAAATACATTGCTCAAATCAAAATTATGCAAATGACAGATATTTTACTTATAAAAATATTTTTCATCATGAAATAGCACTAAATATTTATTTCTATGTAATAATGAAAGGTTAATGGCATGATTAAATATTTTAAATTGCAAAAGAAATGCAGAACTTTCCTCTTTCCCTTTCAAACTTTGCATTCATTCCAGTATTTTCTTGCTATCCTTCCTTGAATCCATCCCATATCCCTCATCCTCAAGGTGACACAAACACACCCCATATATATATATATATATATATATATATATATATATATATATATATATACACACACACACACACACACACACACAGAGTGGCACACTTATCAACCTGTGGGTCATGACTCTTTTCACCAGGGCCATGTAAGACCATCAGAAAATACAAAGATTTGCATTACAATTGAGAACAGTAGAAAAAGCTACACACATGAAGTAATAAAGAAAATAATTTGTTCAGGATGTGGTGGCACATGCCTTTAATACCTACAGTCAGGAGGCAGAGGCAAGAGGATCTTTTTGAGTTCTTGTCCAGCCTGGTCTACAAGACCTTGTTCCAAAACAACCAGGGCTGTTACACAATGAAACCCTGATTCGAAAAACAAAACAAAACAAAAGGAAAGGGAAAATAAAATAATTTCATTGTTGAGGGTCACCACAACATGAAGAATCGTATTAAAGGATTGCAGCATTAGAAAATTTAAAAATCACTGAGTCAATACAGATCCAAATCCCCTAAAGTACTGAGAGGTTATATTTCATTAAAATGGAATAGAGTGTGACATTGGAAAATAGTTTGACAGTTATGGACACCTTGAGTGAAACCTTTTTCACATTCAGTAAGCAGGCAGAAGAACATATCAAAACCTCAAATCAGAAATATATTTTACTGAATAACTGTCTTCCTGAAGAAAAAAATAGCATGAGTGTTATCCTACAAGGATCAAATCAAATTCCTGATCCATTGTGAAAAAAGTGAAACATTCTTTTCCATAGCTTCCACAATAATGGTATCCATGATGACATTTTTAAAATTCTCTACTGTGAACATTTATAGTTAGTATTCATTTTTGTATGCATGCTATTTTAATGATACATTTTTATTTTTGTTTTTATTTATTGAAAATAGATTATCTTCTTGTACAATATATCCTGATTATTGTTTTGTCTCTCTCTACTATTACCATTTCCTTCCCAGTTCACCTTCCCTGCCCTCTAGGTTCATTCCCATTCTGTCTCTTACCAAAAAGGAAGAGACTTCTACAAGAAACAATCAAGCATGACAAAATAAAATATAACTAAATGAAGAAAAAGTATCATATTAAAGATGGACATGGAAACCCAACAGGAAGAAACGGTTCCTAGGGCTGGCAAAAGAGTCAGGGACCAACTTGTTCTCATAATCAGGAGTCTCATAAAATTGCTAAGTTAATAACTATAATATATGCAAAGGACATCTTGTAGACTTCTGTAGGCCATGTGCTTGCTGCGTCAGACTCTGTGAGCTCAGTAGTATCGTGCTTATCTGATTCAGAAGTCCTTCTTCTCCTGGTGTCATGTATTTCCTCTCTGGCTTATCCAATCTTCCTTCTTCCTCTTTTATGAGATTGACTGAGCTCAGAGGGGAGGAATTTTTAAAATTATTATTATTATTTTATTACTAAAAATATCTAACTTCCCACTCCCTCCCCCGAAGTCCCCTCCCACTCCTTCCACAGACCCTCCCACCCCACCCCTTCTAATCATTAAAGAGGGCCATGCACCCAGCCCTGTGGAAAGTCAAAGGCCCTCACTAATACGTCTATGTTGAGCAAGGCTTATATCCAAAGAGAATAGGATCCCAAGAAGCCAGTACATGTTGTAGAGACAAATCCTAGTGTCACTATCAGTGGCTACTCAGTGTGCCACAACTGTCAACCCCCTTCAGAGTTGACTCCCAGTCCAGCTGGAGTTGGTGAATGCAAGCAAACTGTCTCAGTCGATGAACCCCTTATGGTCTTGAATTCTTGCTCATACTCTTACTCCTTCCACTCTTCAACTGGATTTTGGGAGCACAGTCCAGTGCTCTGATGTGGGTCATTGCCTCTGTTCCCACCTGTTGTTGGATGAAGGTTCTATGGTGATATTCAAAATAATCATCAGACTGACTACAGGGTAAGGTCATTTCAGACATAGAGGGGAGGAATTTGTTGAAGACCTCCAGTTTAGAAACTCTCTCTATATAATGTCTGGCTGTGATTCATTTGGTTCTACCCGGTTCTTCAGAAGCCTCTCTGATGAAGATTGGATAACACACTTATCTATGAGTACAGCACAATGCCATTATCAATCAATTTTTTAAATATTTTTAAACCAAAAATGTTTGGTTCAAGTTGTACTAAAGAGCAATAATAATAAAAACTACATGGTATTATCATGAAAATAGACATATTGATCATGAAATCTAATTTAATATCCAGATATAAATCCAAACATATATGAACACCCAAATTTTCATAAAAAAGGCTAGGAATATGTACTGGCATAAAGACAGCACTTTCAAAAATGCCTATGGTCAAGACGGATATCTGTATGTAAATAGATCCACATTTATCACCCTAACAAAACTCAAGTCCAAGTAGATAAATGTAGTAAATAGGAGCGCAGGCTGCTTTTCATCCCAGTTGGCTCCTGCATGGCTAGCTTTATACCTGATATAACAACACACAAATTGTATTCATTTAAACACTGCCTTGCCAATTATATCTAGCCTCTTCGTGGCTATCTCTTATATCTTGCTTTAACCCATATCTAGTAATCTGTGTATCACCACGGGGTCGTGGCTTACCAGAAAGATTCTAACCCACTTCCATCTTGGGCCGGAGCTTCATGGTGTCTGTCTGACTCTGCTTCTTTCTCCCAGCATTCTGTTCGGTCTATTCCACCTATCTAAGCTTCTGTCCTATCAAAAGCCAAGGCAGTCTCTTTATTTGACCAATGAAAGTAACACATAGACAGAAGACCCACCTACATCAGATAAAAGACGTCAACATTAAAACCAAATACACTCAATATGTTAGAAGAGAAAGTAGGGAATACACTTTAGCAAACTAATACAGAAGAAGGCATACATAAGAAACACATAAGGAAATGTTCAGTATCCTTAGCCATGTGGGAAATGCAAATCAAAAACACATTGTGATTCGTTCTTACACCTGTCAGAATGGCTAAGAAATTAGAGGCAGCTGGTAAGGATGTGGAGAAAGGGAAACACTCCTCTGTTTTTGGTGGGAGTGCAAACTTAAACAGCCACTATGGAAAGAAATATGACAGTTCCTCAGAAAGTTGGGAATTGACCTACCTCAAGACCCAGCTAAACCACAATTGAGCATATAACCAAAAGATGTTTCATTTTACCACAAGAACATTTACTCCACCGTGTTCATAGTGGATCTATTCAAAACAACTAGAAAAATGAAACAACCTTGATGTTTCTCAACAGAAGAATGAATAAAGCATATGTGGTAAATTTTCATACTGGAATATTACTCAGCTCTTTAAGAAAATGACATCATAAAATTTTCATGGACTATAAAAGTCATCCTAAGTTAGGTAACAAGAACCAGAAAGATAAATATTGTATACATTTACTTATAGGAGAATGTTAAGCAGTAAGTAAATAAGAACCAAATCCATAGACTCAGAGAAATTAAGTAAAGAGCAGGGTTATGGGGAGATGCCTATATCTCCATGTGATGGAGAAACAGAATAGGTGTACTACATTAGGTGGGAATGGGAGCCTGGGAATTCAGTATGGGAGCTGGAATGAAGGGATCATGCAGTGAGATATGCCTGGAATTGGAGGGAGTCATTTATAGGATTGTGTAGGGACATAGTGAAGTGGAAATTCCTGGATTATTTTTCATTTGTAATTAGACACTGTCTTACTATGTCACCCAGGATTGGCTAATACTAGCCATCCTTAGACCTCAACCTTTGAGAATATTAATAGCCAGTGTTTGCCACCATGCCTGATTGTTATATTTGTGTGGGCTTGTTTTCTGGGCCACAGTCTCTTAATGGAAGCTGAGGTTTACCTTTAAGCAGCCAACTGGCCAGTAAATTCCAAGGATCCACCTGGTTTCGCATCACAGTACAGAGAAAACAAGAATGCACCACCAAACCCAGAAGTTTATGTTGGTCCTGAAAGTCGAATTCAAGTCTTCAGGTTTGCATCATAGTCATACTATCAAGTGAAATATCTCCCCACCTTCTTTAATATTATTTATTATATGAAATTATGTGTTGAAACCATTCACCTTTTCTATTTTAAACATCTTCTATCTATCTATTTATTTATTTATTTATTTTTTGGTTTTTCGAGACAGGGTTTCCCTGTGGTTTCTAGAGCCTGTCCTGGAACTAGCTCTTGTAGACCAGGCTGGCCTCGAACTCAGAGATCCGCCTGCCTCTGCCTCCCAAGTGCTGGGATTAAAGGCGTGTGCCACCACCGCCCGGCAACATCTTCTATTTAAACACCAAATATTAACTTTATCTGTTTTAACTTTATTT